>NW_026555340.1:16675656-16889202 GCF_029017545.1 Prosopis cineraria | reverse complement strand
AACAGCAACAAGGGGCTTTTGATGCAGAGAAGAATCAAGATACAAAAGTAGAGCATTCATTGTGTTCAGTATGTCCGCACCAGAAAAGCCATTTAAGAAGGAAATAACATCATTTCTGCGACAAAAAATATTAGGGAAAAAAAAAGTAATTCATAGATGAAAGGAGCAATATTAGCGATCATAAGAGCTATAAACTTTTCAGGAACTCAAATTATATAGTGCTATATATACCAAAGTGCCTGAAGGAATTACCCTCAACAATTTGTTCAACATGATGTCACAATGATTTATAACTAATTATCCTTTGGGTACGAAAAAGAACGGAATCATTTATCCTATTAGAGTTTTAAAGCCATTATGTTGATCTAAGAATTTCATCCTTTAGGTCAAGTGGTTCATTGACATGATACCAAAGTCTAATTGATCAAATAATTTAGAACGCAACCCTCATGACCATAAGTGTTACATTTAATTTTCAGTATAAAGCACAATTTACCTCCGATAGCTGCAAGACTCTATGGTATGCATTTCAATTCCAATGGATTTTCACCTCCTTAACATGTAGAGCTAAACAATACTTCCCCCTTGTTTATTAATATTGTACAAGTAAGTAATTGAGCACAAACAATATGCCAAAGTCCAGATGTGCTTATGCCCCCTACTCAATTTATGTATCTACATGTTTCTATTTTAATTTTGTTTTATAAATTTTTCAGTGGTAATGATTATAGATAAGATTAGACTTTAAACTTTTACAGGTGCTGTACCAGATATTCTACTTTATGAGTTAGAAATATTTGACTTTCGGAAAATAATAATACTTTTTGTTTGTGTAATATGCTAAAAAGTATTACCGTAAACATTTAAAATTTAAAGACGGAAAAACACTGGGGTATAACAGCCGCTTTAATGGAGAACCATATTTATTGATAACCCCTTAAAGAGTTAGAAGCTGTGAACAAAGGAGTTGATAGTCAAAACTGAGTTGTTTCTAAACTATCAAAGACAGATTAGGATGCATGCTTTTCCATTTGCGTAGATAAATGAACAAACACGGAAAACATTGAGAGTCCAAATATTCTCCAATAAATAATTTATTTCATCTTAAAGAGAGAACTAGAAAAATTGAGCCTTTTATTGCGTGTCACCCTCTCTGCAAACTAAAGGAAAGAGGCTTCCAATCATGTAAGACCACTAGTAATATAATATAATAAACTTTTGAAGTTGAGGTAGCTGACAAAACCCAAGAAATATAGAAAATAATGATAATATTCACCTTTTAAGAGAGAATAATTCAGTAAGTAATGAAATTGTGCTTGTTCTTGGGGCAACATCCTTGCTTTGAAGAAGGTCAAGAAGACATTTTTATCAATGTTTCTTGCGATCTGATGCATGCAACTAGAATCTGCTTCACTGCAATGTAGCAATAGTGCCAACACATGTGTTTTCTCTTCCGCATTTCCTAATTCAAACCTCCTAAAAAGAAATGACAGGAGCCCTATAGATATGAGTTGCTTGACATTAATTTGTTTTGTTTACTCCATCCAATGAAGTTAAAGAGACTCTCCAAATTAAAAACAGAGGCCGCATCATGTTTCAGTTTATGGCTTTCTTTGCCCACAATTTGAGAAGCAAAATCCAGGACGTGACTAAATTGTTCTGACTTCCAATTATCAATCAGACGCTTCAAACAAGGTTAGTAAATGGCAGGGCACCACAATGTAAACTATTTCCAGACACAGGGCAAGTTTTCTTTCCCTTTTCAAACCAGGCTTTAATGGCTGCTCGTTCAAAGGTTTGACCAGTCTCAAGGGTAGTTGGTTCCCTAAATAAAGTTCCAGTCAAAGGACAAACGAACTCCTGTGGAACAGTTGGAAAATATAATCCTGCAACAAAGTAGTTATGCACTTCATTTACCACTCATCCCTTGGATTATGATAGAATAAGACATGATTTCTCATGGAACTTAAATTAATGAAATGTAATTATTTTTTACCTTTAGGAGAAGAGCTCGTCTCTGTTGGCTGCATGTAAATAATTAGGTCAGAAGAGGTCACAAGGGAGAGGGGGGGGGGGACACTATCAAACTATAGAAATTAGCTAAGAATACATTACATTTACAACAGAGCTGGAGACTGATTCCTCACTGGACAGTGAAACAGTAGACACAAAATGCCTTTTGGCATCTTGCATTCCTAAAACAGATCCTGTCACTTCATTAAGAGTGACTTCCTAGTTCTCTCATGCCATAGATCATCTAGCATGTTGCTTTCTACACGAGTGAAAGAGTAAGGAATATCATCACTGACACTTTTCCCCTGCCATTTTTGTTCATCTATCATTGAGGTTCCCTTCTACACCAAAAACAAATGTGAGGATATGTTAGATGCAGTCATGCAGAGCAAAAGAAAAGAGAAAACAAGTATATGTGACTCCAATCAATAATTTATTGAAAAAAGAAAACATGCCATAAATATCATGACATAACTGCAAAAAACAAAATCCAATATCATTATTGTAGACCAGTAAAATAACCTATTCACTTTACTTATTTGCAGTTGTAGGTACACATTATTATCATATGGTTAAACAGAAAATAGCAATACCAATGCAATCTAAGGAATAAGATGAAAAGAAATAATAAAATGAGAGAATCAAAACATACAGTATGGCGCTCAATAGCAAGTGTCATCTTATTAAAATCTTCTTCAGTATCTTCATCTGTATATTTAACCACTTCAGAGACAAACGTTAATTTTTGTTCAGCAATAGATGAACCGTGTGAGTGTCTCATGCAGCTCTCTAAGTTATCTTCCATTGTATGCTCTTCCTCCTCTTCCACTCCAGCTTTACTCGAGCTACCAAAGACAGAATCATACAGTTTTTTGCTGACCATTGGCTGTGTGGTGAGAACGAATCAACAGACGAAGCCAATTCAGAAGAATGACCAAGGGAACTTCCTAGCCGACTTTCTAAAGCAGATATTGATGGAATGGTGACAGAAGGAACTGACGGAGCTTCTGCGCCTTCGGTGAGCCAGTCTTTGTAGTATACAGCAAATGAATAAGTCCCAGAATCCAAATGCTCATTATACACCTTTTCAAGATGCTTTATTTTTCTCGTTTTGCTTGGCATATCAACTAGAATATGAACTTCCCTGTTGTACCATGCCTTCAAATGAGAAAGATGTGGAGAAAATAAGTACTCCCACAATTCAGGCAGCAATGTTGTCCGCGCCTGAGAAGGTGAATCACAAAATACTTGCAAAAGATGCTTCGCTGATATCTTATCCTTTCTCTGTATCTTATATACAACACTGAGGTAAAGATGAGCACAGGCTGACAACTTATAATTTGGAATCCCACATGTAATACCATACTTCAAATCATTTAAGCTTAGACCTGTAATAATGCTTAGCTGCAAAGAGGTCCTTTTCAATTCTTTTTGAGATACAGACTCCTTGGCAGCTTCTTCTATTGTATCAATAGCTTGTTCAAGACTTCTTATGACTTTGGTCTCAGTACCGTTCTCGTCTTCCAGTTCAATGAAATTCAAGGAAGAAAAACAATTGTGATGGATTGTAGTCCGAAAATCTTCATCTTTTAGAAAGCGTTTTATATAACCATTGAGAATAGAAACAACTGCTTGTACAGCAACTTCATCAAGAGCTAGATCAGCAGGTGTCTGCGTTGCAAGACCATGCTTTTTATTATAACTATTTTCAAAGCTTCCGCTAATTGATCTACTGCGTGACCTGTCTTGTTGCTTATATTCTTCCTTGTATTTCCACTCAACTGTCCAACCATAAGTGTGCTAGAACTGCTGCCATGCCTCTTATCCAACTTTGCATCCTTGACCAGCGTCCCATGCCACTTCTCCCTATACCTGAAATCAATGAAATCTTTTTCTTTCCCTCTATTTGCAATCAACAATTCATTGGAATATATATCTTTAACTCTATTATCTTTTTGCTCACCCACTTCAATTATCTCTTTCCTAGGTATGCGTGCTGATGTTTGCTGTCATGGTTTTTACTTAACTTCGTGTTGCTGGAAGATTTCTCAACATTTTCATTCTTCAATCCTTCATCCAATTTATCTCTTTCAGCAAGATTATCCCTTGGTCTCCAGCTCTGAGCAGTATCTCTATTATCTCCAATCCGACATTGTGAGGCATAAGATTTTGTTCTCTCCGCTCTAATTCTGTCATCTGATACAGAAAGTCTCTTTTCTTGGTCAATGATAGAGTAATGGGGCTTGGTTACAGGATTAGACTGGAGGGAAGATCTGGTCCTTGCGATTCTTCTACTTCCCTTGAATCCTTCTTCTGCCAGAAGTTCCTCCAAAGATGAAGCCATTTACGTTGGAAATTAGATATCTACAGCAATCGTCACAAGGGAAAAAATGCCCACAGAGAATAAGGGCAATCCATAATTTAAAATAGTTTGGTCGGAAGGTATATCTTCCTGCATACAAAGAACAGAATGATAATCAGAAACAATTCAATCAAGCCAAAATATGCAACTAAGAGCTGAAGATAAGAAATGTCAATATCAGAATTTTAAACAAAAATGGAGTGATAAATAGCGTTCTTAATATTCCGGCTGAAGTGAGCTCCGTGACTAGTTAACGATAATTGTTTACGGGGAAAAGAGAATAAAACGGATAAAGAAAGATGCAATACTGATCAGAAAATTCCAATTCACCTGCACAGAAAAAGGTAAAATTAAAAACACGTCAGAATCTTTAACTAGAAGCAATTTCAAAAACGATATTCCTATTCTTCATGCTGACTTCTATCACAAGTTAACAACAATTGTGGATAAAAAAACAATATAAAATAGATTAAAAAAAGCAAGAACAGTTAAAAAAAAAATCATGTTCGCAGATGAAGTTAGGATATAACATTAAAGAAATGCCAGAATCCGTAAGAAGGATCAATTTCAGGAGGAGTGTTTGTATTATTCATGCTGTCTTCTATCACAAGTTCACAATAACTTAATATGAAAAGGAATATAAAAAGGATACAGAAAGACGCATTAATAATCCCAAAATGTTTTATCTTCTTGAAGAAAATAACTAATAAGAAATATTAGGATATGTAACAAGAATCAATTTCAGAAATCTTGTTGATCTTATTCACAATTCTTACTGACTTCCATCACAAGTTAACAATAACTCTGTATTAAAAAACAATGAATAGACAAAGAAAGACGCAATAATCATCACAAACATTCCTGTTCCGCAAAACATGAAGCTTAACACAAAATAAATATTAGGATCTGTAACTAATCATTTCGTGCTCTTATTTACTATTACTGAGACTTCCATCACAAGTTTACAATAACCGTGTGGCATATCAACAAAGAAGATAAAAGAAAGACGCACCACGATGAAGATTCAGACATTTCCGTTCATCCGCAACCCATGAAAGTCGAAGCAAACACCTGAAATCCAATCGATTTGACAACAGAGTCTTCAGATCCAAGAGAAGAGAATTTGAGAATATTGGAGAGAAGCTTGAGGAAGAGAACATAGGAGAATGGAGATTGGAGAAAGTCCATGAGAGCGTCGTGCTGCATTAATTAAAGGATTAGGGGAAAAAAAACAAATAGAAAAATAGTGAGAACAAGAACAATTGGCTACAAGAGAGAATGGTGAGAGTTCAGGTAAAGAAGACGGGTAGTGACGTGAGGGAATTATTTGAATCTGTCAAGCTCTGCCTTTTGTATCATTTGTCTAGTGGATTCGGTATTGGCCGGCCGTTGTAGGTTTTAACGCTAATGAGCGCCAACTATCAATTGACGTTCATGCAGTCCACTCTTTATGTTTCTCTTTCAAAAAAAAAAAAAAAAAATCGAAAAACTTTAGGCCAATAGGCTATAAACCCATACATGATTTTTTTATTAATTTAACAGTAATATTTTTATAAAGTTCTTACTTACTTCTTCCATTAAAAAAAAAATTTTTTTAACTAAATCTTACCTCAATAAAATATTTACTTACTTTTAAATCAATTCTATCTTTTCATATTTATCCCTATTAAATACCCTACAATAAATATAAAATCATTCATCGATAGGGATACTTTTAAATAAAGACAATAATTACACCGTAAAAGACTAAAACTACATTATTTTTTTGAACATACAACATACATTTTTAAACGAAGGAAATACCATTCTCTCTATTAAAAATTAAATTTGTTGGTCAAGGCATGAGTTTAATAATTTAATTATCAAAATTATAGTTCAACTATAATCAAATTATCATGAATAAAATATTTTATTAACTAATCAATATACTAATTCAATATTTTATGTTACGAATATATATATATATATATATTGAACAAAAAATTACTTTTAAAGATTGTCCTATTTGTTAAAAGACATTAAGTTATTTTAAACCTAAGACTTAGGTATGAACATAATATTACAAAACAAGTCAACTTATCCTGGTAAATCGAATACAAAATGTTAACTAAAATTTTATAATATTAACTAATTTTTTTAATACCTAATCGGGTCCAAAATGCATTTCTTCTTGTAATATTAATTAAGTTTTTTATACCTATATTGGAGAAAGAATTATGTTAACGCACAGTTGGACGCTGCATGTTCAGCAGAATTTGAATCTTAATTTACATTGTAAGAGACTAGTCACTTACACTAAATTTAACCTCCATTAATAATAATTAACGTGGTTTGATTAAATGTTACCGATGTCCACAGGCAAGGAGAGAAAACTTTCATTTTGCCACTAGGTAACAATTTTTTTTTAATTTTTTTAATGATATACTTTTTTAGCTGGAATATAATGATCTTATTAACGCCACAAATTATGAAGATAATAATAATAAATTGTAAAACTTGAAATGAAATAAATCCTAGTTTAAATGAAGCATAGAATGTTTTTCTCTAGGTAAAGATTCCAACAAGATATCAAATTACGTCATAATCTAGGTCAGATCACAAAAATATCCTAGGCAGTCTGCATGTCCATTATTTTATTAGCTACTTCAAAATCTTCGAGACAATGTTAGCCTTAAAGTATGTCGCTGTTTTTTTCACGTTTATTTTTAGGAACAATAGCACTTAAAGCCCTCAGATCAAAGAAATTAGCATCTAAGGCTCAATCAATATATTTTGAAATTACTCTTCAAGCCCAAGGGCCTTAAATGTAAATATGTTTTTTTTTTTTTAAAAGGACTCATTTGCCCCTCATTTGAAAAAATAATATCATGCACAAAAATATTATGTTGTTAATATATGGATCATATTAGGGGTGTTCAATCTGGATCCGTCCCGATTGGTCCGGTATCGTCCCGATATGATCGGGACGGGTCTTGTCCCGGTCTAAAATAATCGGGACGGGACTTTACGGGACGGGATACAGGATTACCATCGGGACGTCCCGTCCTGTCCCGAATATTATATATATTATTTTTTATTTTAAATATATTAATTATATTAATATAATTTATACTTATATTAATTATATCAATTATAATTTTAATACTTACAATTCTTATTTAAAATTAAAGTGTTTTTATATTGATAATTTTAATGGCATGAAGTAAACATGGCGATATCTTTTTTATAATATATTAATTATATTAATATAAATTTATTCTTATATCTATCTATTTAATAACTTTTATTTATAACATATTTCTTGCTTATTTTTAAAAGAGTAATTAGCTTAGTACATCTTTACTAAAGTAGAAGAATAATTATTTAATGTTGTGTTTGACTTGCCTGTTGTTGCTAATCTTATAGCATAAAGATCACTTGTATTTTTTATTATAATATGTAGTTGTGATTAATATAATTCAATAATTGATTTTAAATTATTGTTATTTATGTACTTGTGTTATTTTAATTTTAAACTTAATAAATTATATAATTTAAAATTTTAATGAACATTATTATTCAGATCTTTTTTTGATATTATTTCATTTATCGGGACGGCGGGACGTCCCGATCTTATCCCAGTCCCGTCCCGAATCTTAATGGGACGGGACGACTTTCGGGACGGGACGGGACACGGGACAAAATTCAGTCCCAATTTTTTTTTTGGGACGAGACACAGGATGGGGGTATCCTGGTCCCGTCCCGTCTCGTGAACACCCCTAGATCATATCATATTATATATGGACATTTTGCTATCCATACACTTATAAAACTTATATATTATTATTCAATTAAACCACATAGATTATGTAAAATGAACGAATATTGTATTATTAATATATAGAATTGTTATATTATACATAGCCATTTTATTTTTTATACACTCAAGAAACTTGTATATTATTGTTCAACTAATCTACATCAATTATGCATAATGAATAGACATTGTGTTATTAATGTATGAATTTTGTTGTATTATATATGAACATTCTATTATTCATTCACATGAGGAACTTGTACATATTCAACTAAACCACACAAATTATATACAATGAACAACCATTATATTGTTAATGTATGAATTTTGTCATGTCATGTGTAAACATTATATTCTTCATATACCTCAAGAACTTGTACATATTGTTCAACTAGACTACACAATCTATATAATAAACATACATTTTGTCATTAATGTATGAGCATTATATTGTACATGCAGTTGAAATGTACATTTCAAATAAGGAACAAAAGAGTCTTTTCACTTGAGAATATATTATTTTTAGGCCTTTGGGCCTGCAGAACAAATTCAAAATGTGTTGGGCCTTAAGTGCAAATTTATTTGATTTGGAGGCCTTAGGTGTCATTGTCCTTTTTCTATAAAGCATTCCCCCAAACAAATGCACAAATTTATAGATTATATACATATATATTCCTAAAGTATAATTTTAATCTTTTAATTTTATATAAAGTTTTAATTTAATTCTTTAATTTTATAAAATATTTATTAACCCATTAATCCTAACATTTTTAATTTCAAATGATTATTTTTTATGTCAATTATTAGTATTTAAAAAAAATTAAACTTAATATGTTAATATAAATTTTTTGTTAATATTTAAAAGTTTAATGTAAAAATTATTAAGGTAAAACTAAAAGTGGTAGAGTTAAAGAACTAAAAAAATATTTTATAAAATTAAAGGACTAAAATGAAACGTCTAAAATTAAATGACTAAATGTTCACTTTAGCTTTTTTTTTTTTGCAGCTTGTATTATTTATGAGTTATGAAAAATAGTATGGCTCACTTCTCTAGCTTCATCCAACGGAACCACATTTCTGACAAAAATTAAGAGGAGAAAAAGAAAAAAAAAAGGTGGAAGCATCAAAACTATAGAGTATAAGCGTCAATATATAGCAAATATCAAGTTTGTCCACCCACACACATATATGATTCTGGACTGTCATTTAACAAGAACATGAAATACACACACTCACTAACTCACGCATGCTTATATATATATATATCCCTAGACATGGACTCACCTTGCACTGGTCTATTGTTATTATCACTCGTGGACATTTGACTCATGATGATGAACTCGAGTCATCTTCATCATCAAATCATCGCTTGTGATTTATTATTATTATTATGGTCATTATCAAACAGTGATCGTTCTATGTTGTGGTTCTGCAACTTCCTCTTCAACCGAGCGCGTCTGTTCTGGAACCATGTGTACACATTGGCCTCAGAAATTTGGCCATGGTGGCTTAGCACGGCAGTGATGTCCTTGATCTTCGCCTTGCTCGGATGAGCTCCGTCGCCTTCCTCGAATATCTTCTCCAGAATCTCGAGCTGTTTTCTCGTCGGAGCCCATCGCCTTCGGCTGCTCCATCTCTGGCCACCATACAACATCAATGGCTCTCTTTGTTGAATAATGTCTTCCAACTTCACTTCTGGTAAAGAAATTAAACATACTCAAACAGTCACTAAATAAATTACATCGTTGGATAAGTCACACTGTTTATAACTTATAAATTGAAAATTTTATCGATGTTATATATGTAGATGAGCATGCCATTGTTAGCAAGTTTGTTTGTTTCTTGGGAAAATGACTTGTAAGATCTTAAATTTTGAAAATAATGGCAAGAGAAAAATAATATATACATATATATGGATCAACATCCTAAAAGTTTCTAAATTTTAATTTGAAACTGAATTAACATGGAAATATAAAAATGAAGTTTACAGAGCTACGTCAAAACACCCCTCTTTTTCCTCCTTTCCCGCGAACATGCATCACATCATATCAACAAGTTTTTTTTTTTTTCCCCGGAAAATTAATTTTTTCTTGTTCCTTCCATTACGTTGGTAAACTAAACTTTAATTAATTTGCTTCATATGTAAAATGATATTTAAATATAAAACTAAAATTGATAAATAATAATGCTATTTACAAGTCATTAATATTACAGCTTAATCTGCTTAAATGGTATACAATACACACAAAAAAGTTCATCTCATCATCAGCACCGAGATATACTGATAACCCTAGTGGAGGACGTTGTTTAATAAAATCTCTAGCAAAATAGAAAATTTGGGACGAAAATTTGTCGCATAAAAAAGTGTCTTTCAAAAATAATTATGGATTCTGCAATAAAAATTTTGCACACACACACACACACACATATATATAGATAGATAGATAGATATCCATCACAAAAATTCCTGCAACACTCTCACTCATGACAGAACAATCCATTACAAAATCAATTTAAGACGAGCTTTTTCTTTCTTTAACTGTCATTGCAAGTTTATCTTTAATCATATGAGATAAACAATGCAATTGTTTTTCAACCTCAATGAAGACGCAACGCACGGGAAAGTAAAATCTAATTATAAAGAGAATGGAAATTAGAGGAACAAGAAGAAGAATTAGTAGGGAATTAGAAAGAGACCTAATGGAAGTGGAAGATCTTGTTGCTGCTGAAACATGAGCCTCTTGTACATATCACTAAGCTTCTCACAAATGGAGGCATATATTGCTATTTGCACTCTTAGAATCTCAATTTGCTCATCGGTCATCACCTTCCTTTCCATAATCTTCCTTAATTATATCTTTCACTGCAGATTTTCTTTCTCAGATGATCTTCTTCTTCACACTGTTACACATCCCTCAGGAGTATGTGTGAGTACGTGTGTGTGTGTGTATAGCACAACAGGGATAAGAATATAAGACTAGAGAACCCTAATCAAGAATATAAGAGTTTCCTATTTTGATTTTTGATAGATTGGGGATTAAGTTTTGGTAACATATACGTGTGTGTATATATATATATATTACAGATACCATGTAATCTTTTTGATGATGATTGAAGATTGAATAGTGTTAAAAAGTTGTATTGTTGTATAATCATCAGCTTAATTTTTGGTAACAAATTAGTAAAAAGTTTGGTTGTTTCCAAAATAAAATAATAATAAAGGTTTGGTCAAATTAAAAGCTCGATGTCGGTCACATAAAGACATTATTATATACTCTTCGGCTGCGGTTACAGGACTGGCTAGCAATGTTATGATTTGTCATGAATTAATTAATATTATAAATTTAATTAATAAATTTGGAAAATATTAATCAATTAGTCACTAATAATGACTACTATTCACGTTGGCAAGAAAAAAATGCATTGGTTTTGATGCTCCTTGCCTGATCAACAATCTGGATTGTCTATATTTTTAATTTCAACGGTTTAGATTTACAGTTTTTTTATGTGTTATTTCATATTTATTAAAATAAAAATTATAAAATTTTAATTAAATCTAGCTTATAATTAATTTGTATTGTCCAATTTGATCTCGACGATAATTTACAAACTGAAACTTTAAAAAAGATTTAAAGAAAAAGTTGCGCATTAAAAATTTTAAATCTATACTACCTAAAATATATCTAAATAATTAATTTATAAAATTTTTTAATAGTAAATTAGATCATCTAGTTTAAATATGCATTTTCTATATTTATTATAAGACGGATTTATTAAAATTTAATAATTTTTATTTTAATAAATATAAAATAAAATAAAAAAATAAAACCTGTAAACCTGGACCTTCCACATATTACTCATCACAAACAGAAAAAAGCTACCATTGACTTACTTTTAAGCAATTCTCCGTACTTTGAAATGTTTATAAAATCTCCATCTCCTCTAAAAAATAAATAAATAAATAAATAAAATCTCCTCGGCTAGAAAGAAAATAGTTTATAAAATCTCTCAAGAAGTTTCCCCGTAAAGTTCATTCCCAAAAATTCAACTTGCTTAATTGCTATGTGATCATAATGTGTGTATGAAAAATATAACCGTTGCTTCTAATATTTCAGCGTGTTTTGATGCGTCGCATTCGATAGTCATCAGATCAGGACCTTTCATTTTACCTCATCAGATTAGGTATTTTAAAATTTTATTTATCAAAATAACAATTTATAAAAATATGAAAATATTAATATTAAATATAGATTATCTTTTATGCTCATCACCCTCGATGATATCTGGATTCAGATTTGATTTTTTTTACCCTATATTTATCAAAATAAAAATTATAAATTTTTTAATAAAGTTCTTCATCACCAATCTGATTTGTATATATTTCATATGGATGGTCAAATTTAACATTACATTTTTTTATAGTTTTTACAAATTTATTATTGGGAAAATATCATCTAAGGACCATTGGAGAGTTTTTATTTTAAGAAGAAACTTAAAAATATGAAATTTCATTGCACTCTCTTGGTACTTGTATGAAATAAGATTTTATGAGAAAATACCTAATTATCCCAAAAGTTTAATAAAGTGTAGTAATTTAATGGGTTATTGTTAATTACATGTGGTTAGCTGTCAGAACTTGATTGGATGTTTGTTTATAAAGGACTAACGCTTATACAGTTAAACATATGCTATCAGTTATAGTTACATGTTAATTCTAAATGAGTTGTTGCTAATTACGTATAATTACTTGTCAAAACCTAAATAAATGTCATGCTTGTTTATACAGAACCAATACATATACAATTAAACATGTGGTATCATTTATAATCACTTGTTAATTTCAAATGAGTTATTGTTAATTACATAAGGTTATTTATCAAGACTTGAGTCGGGGCTTAATACTAGTAAAATTAAACATGTGCTATCAATTTTTTCAAGTGGTTCATTTTTGGCTGAGTTGTTGTTAATTTTGTAAAATTACTTATCAAAACTTAAACAAATGCTTATTTATGCATTCATAAACCTCTCTCTCTCTCTCTCTCTATGTGTGTGTGAGAGAGAGAGAGAGAGAGATAGAGGATGTGGAAGCGAAATTATGCTAGTTTATATATAGAGCCCTGAAACACAACAAAAACATAATAACAAAAAGAAAGGGATGAAATTTATGATGAGAACAAAAAAAGAAATGAAATAAACAATAGGATGATGATCAAGGAGGCCTTTGAAGACATTACAAGAGTTGATCATGCTCTTGATCATATCCGTTTTTCATATGAGATGCTACTACAAAGTATTAAGGCTCACAAGAATTATAAACTTTAAAATAAATAATTTTATTCAACTTCGCTTCCCTTTTTACAAGAGAAAGCACGCCTAATATGTATAGACTCATAAAAAAAGCCGATTTTCTAAAATTAAAACTCTAATTTTCTAATACTAAAAAGGGAACAAAAATAATATAAAGTAAAAGAGAAAATATTCAACTATATAATTTAGGAGATGTAATCCTAAACTTATGAGATTGCAAAACTTAAAAAATAATATAATTAATCTTAATATTTGACTAGACTCAAAATAAAAAACCATGACTAGTCTTACTAATTAAGAAAAGGAGTTAAGTCAAAGGATCACTAAATAGAAAATAATTAAGGAGACAAGCAAAGGATTATAAGGGACTCAGAATCACGTCACCCTTGACCTCTTCACTAGGGTTTCAAGTCTCCTTACTTGTAAGAGGCTCCACTTGTAGTCTTCCTTACATTAAGTTAGGATTTGCATCTCTTAAGCTTAACTCTTCATAGATTTAGGCTTGTGACACATCTTTTTCATGGAGTTCACCTTTTAAATGAATGTTTATCTCACTATTCACGTCCATATAGGTGCATGGGCTATTTGAGCAACCATTTGGGCTTGATAAGGTTCATTCACGTTCTGAAACTCCCATAGTCTATTAGGCAATGCATTGGGTTCCAATTTAACATAATAAAGCGGAAATACATCATATATATTCATATCAATCATTGCATACCTTTGAAACAAAGAAATAAGGTCAGATTATGGTTTGCACACTGTAGCGTGCACTACATGCACCACAACATGTGGTATAAAGCCATGAGCTTTGACCTTCTTTGTGCCATGCACTGCGGTGCACATGCTAGCTTCTATAGCTATCATTTAATAGCATACATGATGAACTTTTGACGTGTGTTATTTCCACATAGGACGTCCAATTAGAGTGATTCAAGTGTCTACATAAAGCCTAGCTCATAAGCTTACTAATGAGATAGGTTTGGATATGATCTAACAGTCTAATCAAAATTTAAACACTCAGATGCAAAAAGTTATTTTTTAAAAAATTTAGCACACCCAAGCACACAAGTCACTCATATTGTCTTATTAGACCGTTTTAAGCCTTAATCTAAATTCAAAAGAACCTAATACATTTGATTGACCATATTTTATATCATAAACACACATATATCACTTTTTAACTGTTTAACAACCCATTTTTACATTTGTAAACTAACTCATTTGGCCATTTTCACTATGAATTCACCATAAATTATAACTTTACACATTCACAACATATTTATAATTAAATCTTAGCCCTTGTTAATCATTTCACCACACATTTCCACATATGGGCTAAAATTTATACTACAAATCTCCCAAAAATTATAACTTAAACATGCATGCAATTCCTATAACAACTTATATATACAATATTCACATTAAGTCTTATTTCATTATACAAACTCAACGATTTCATAGCCACGGCACCATTATGCTGGTCCTGACTCTTTCCTCTTGCCTTGACTATTACTTTAACCTGTAAAAATAGGGTGAAGGGTCAAAAATGCCCTAGAAGTATAGAAAGATTACAAATAACCCTAAAGTTAACTATAGGTTATTTATATTCTTTAACCTTAAAATTCTTTGCTCCGTTACCTGCCATTTTCATTTTTTTCATTAGTGGATGCCGCACTTAAATTTTTTAATATTTTTTATTATAAAATATTTTATAGTAAGTCTCACCAATTTTTTTTAATGTAAAAAATACTTCTCTCTCTCCTCTACTTTATTTCTCTTTCTCTCCTTCTCTCTCTTCCGCAACCCCGTTACCAAAAATCCTTCAGTAGCCTCGAACTTCTTTGAGTTTCACAAATAGCACCATAGTGAAGTGTTTATCACATCGAAGTATGGTGGCTTCCTACCTTCCTCCACCTTCATGTTCATCACTCTCATCTTCAACATGTTCATAACTATTGCAACCACAAAGCTCGCAGTCACACAGGTTTGAATTTATGCAACTTTTATCAGTTATTAAGCTTCTATTGAATTTATTTCAACAACAACATGTCGGCATGACAACCATAATCCCAAGCAAGCTCCATACCATGTCCTTCTCAGTCCTGTCTCTGCCTCTGTCTCTTCTCTATCCTCCAACAAGGATCTCCAACAGCTTGTCTCTGTTTTTAAGAAGAGAAACAGGGGAGAACGATAGGGCATGCATGCAGGGTTTGAATGTCAAGCAAGCAAGGCCCTTCACGTGGGTTGGAAGAAGAAAGCTGGTACAAATAGATTATATGTGCTTGGAAGCCTGGGTTGATTTAGGAAGAATCAGAGATGCTTGACTCGAGTCTATTGAACGTGGATGCTAAGTACTATGCTGATGAGGAGAATGCTTATGACATGAGGAAGCAACTGAAGTGGAAGCAGCAGCATCATCATGTTTATACGGGAGACGGAGAGAGAAAGTGGGGAGGAGAGAGAGGGAAGAGGAGACGAAGGTGTCGTTCGATTTGCTATCCTTGAAGCTGGATTATGATGGCATTTTTAGAGAGTGGACCTGGAGTTCACTGCACTCACTAGAGAGCCGAAGCTTCTTAACTTTTCCATGTTCTCTCTTTCTCTGCCCACGTTCTCTCTCTCCTCCATCTTGGTCAATTTTCTCCGACGTCCTCTCTCACACACAGAGATATTATATATATAATGCATGCAACTCGTGTCTTTGTCATTCAAGCAAGTGGTAAAGGAAGAAGAAGGAGTGGTGAAGGATTTGATGGGTCTGATGATGAAGGCAGAGAGTGGGAAGGTGACGGTACTTGAGGAATGGGTCGAAGCAAATAGTGCTGGTGGACTTACAAAGAGAAGGGATGTCTTGGGTGGCATCGGCATCGGCATCGGCATCGACGGGAGAGAAGCCATCGTGAGTTACAGGGAGAGAGCGGAGAAGAAGATGAAGAAGAGCATATGGGATTTGCATTGATAGGGGGAGGGGAGTGAGTGGGGAATATAAAATAATTAATATGGGGGCACAAACAATTGTTTATAATAAAAAATACAATGGTGAGACCCACATTAAACGGACGTTAGCCAAGTTAACGCTAGGGTGCTGGAGAAAGGAATTTTTATGTTGAAGGATAGAAATGATCCCAAGCTAAATTTAAGGTCCATGTTGATCTTTCGTGTATAGTTGAAGGATAAAATTAACCTTTAATCTGTAAAAATATAATCATAAGTTGAAATAGTAATCTCAGTAATAAAATAACTCTCTATTATTGACTATCACATGTAACCATAAATAAGTATAATATAATATACAAATGAATATAACATATAACAGGTGTTGCACTTCAAATCTCATCAATATATGTAGATATATATATATATATATATCATTTCACCAATTTTTTAAAACTATATTCACCACTATTCACTATTTTTTAACATATAGCACGATTACTATATATCGAACATCCAAAGTACCTCAATTTGAAACCATAGCCTTGCCTTAAAATAATACACTCTCATTTGCTTTGAGCTCACCTTCAGTGATAGAATTATCTAACCAAAGGTGTTTTATCTCACTTTCTTTTAGATCATGGTTTCCCCTAATACGCACAATAGGGTGTCATTAATTCTAACACCACATCATATCGATACTAAGGAGTCCAAATTTTTAACACCGTACCTCAATAGGTACTAAAAAAATAATCTTTAACACCGCACCTCAATAGGTACTAAGGAGATACAATTTTCTAACACTATACCTCGTCGGAAACTAAAAAGAATGATGCCATATGGTCTTTCACTACACTCCACACGGGTAAACTTCTACCCTTATGATCATGCTTTTGAACCAATTATAAGTTCCTAATTACCACCATACACACACACATACATATATATGCATATATAATACTATCACACGATTTCACTTGTTTATTCGGTCAAAGTTTATTTTCATGCAATAACCATGCAATAACACAAAAATGCTCAATTTAAAACATTTTCATGCACTAGATAACAAATTTACATATAGTTATAATAAATAGCCAAATAGAGAAAGTTATCTGGTTACCTCAACCCTTTTGTCACAAGAAAAGGTTACCTATGGTACTTTCTCAATCGCTTAACTCGGTTCTATCAAGTTCTTTTCTTACTCTACACTTGAATTATGCCAATCTACATATAATTGGCACTATTAGCCAATTGATCCAATTGACAAAAAATAATTAATGGCTACTTATAGCTACATTTAATTGTCAATTACTTTCCACTTAGTCCATCTAAGTTAATTGCTACTCAATCACCATTTTACATCACTTTAAATGATCCCATTTCACCCTTACACCATTTCCACCCCATTTTACCTTTGATTTAAGGTTGAATTAAGCTTAAAGGTTCAAAGCTTTAGTGTTCAATTCTAAACTAGTCATAAAGCTTAAATTTAACTCCTAAGAACCTTTTCATCACTATAGGGTAAGAAACTAACCCTTGAAATTTTGTCAATTCAATTTCTTTATAACTCATACCAAGAAAAATTATAGTAGAATTAGAGGTAAGGGTTGTACGAAACTTACATGATAAGTTACTAGTTGAAAATCTCTTCCAGTGGCTTGAGAATTCTTGCCTTAGCAACTAAAGCCTTTTTCTACTCTCCCTCTCATGCTTTCTTTGTTCCTTCTTCTGAAATCCAAACTGATTTACGACCTATTAATTCATTTTTTGTGCAATGCGTTGTGACTGGCACTGCGGCTCGAGCAATATCAGTCGCGGTGCATGGAATAATAAAGAGAATCCTCACCATAGGTGTGCTTCATCCCGAAACATGATTCTTCCACCCATATCTGCTCATTCAACACCCCATAGACTCAAATTATCAAATAGCCATCTAACTTCTAATCATCTACTAATTATTAATTTACCCTTAATTAGTAGCTAATTGTAGGATTAAGAAATTAAGATTTTACATATAACAGTATTGGGCCTTCAACAAATTGAAAATTGACCCATGGTGGCTTTGGGGGTGGCTTGTCATGTGCTATGTCATATTCCATACATGCAATTATCTATGTCAACATTCATGTGATCTTTTCATATTTTTGGGCCATTAGTTGATTGTTAGCCTCTTGGCCTTATTTGACTACTTTTGCATTGTGGGCCTCTTGGCCTTTCTGAGCTTGTTGGATATGCGGGACCCATGCTTTATCATTCCCTCCCTCTTTGAAAAGATTCGTCCTTAAATTTCCACCTAGATCAAAAGGAAAGAAATAAGAATCTTCAAACATAAAATCATCACAATACATGATATGTGGAAAAATCTTTTTAGGAAAGGGATCTTGAATCCTTTGAGTCAAATTAGGGTATTCTAATTTAGAAATATTTTCAATATTACTTGATTCAAAAATCTTCTCTTTCATATGCGTACCTAGATATAAATAACAAATTTAATCTCATGAGTACATGCAATGAATCAAATAGCAACAACAAAATACAAATGATAAGAATGCTTTTTGATCACAACATTAATATAACAAGAGTTTCTAGAAATAATAAAATTCATGTAACAATCAAAAGTCAATGTCTGGAAATCAAAGCCTTTAAGAGTTAGCAAATCTTCAAGAATAACAAAGTCTATGCCACTAAAATATTTCTCAACATCATATGAGGAAGATAAATGCTCAATGATTCTTGAGGGTAAGAATTTAACTGATGACTCCTTGGAGCACGATTCTCCAATTACCTATAGCAAAAAGACAACACTAGAAGGAGGGTTAAGAGTGTCAGTAGAAAAATAAATATTTTTGAAAATTACAATAGGAACTTTCTCACTCATCAAAACCTCTTGAATTTCACTTTTCCCACATAATAATATTTTCTTTTCACTATTTTATTTCACTCCCACTACTCTATTTTTTTCTTTTCTCACCTTCTCACCACTTTTTCTCTCTTTTGATTTGCTCTCAGGTAAAGCAATACTCTCTTTCTTTTCTCTCTCACTTACACCACAATCAAGGAGATTTATCCTTAACTTATAATCTTGAACAATTTTCAATTGATCTTCATAGGTTGGGATGGATCTAAGAGGATTTAATACAACAATTTTACCTTTGAAAGGCACCTTGTAACAATTTTTGAAATCATTATGGGTAGTCTTACTATCAAACTCTTAACTTTTGCCTAGGTGTTAGTTACACAGTCAACATTTAAGGGATTTGATGGATTGGTCACTTTTGCACTAATTTTAGTAACATTATAGATATTTTTGCTCCTGACCAATGATTTTGTGGGTATTTTTGCCCCCTTGTTAGTCTACTTCAGCAAAGATTAATACATGACATGCATAATCAGTATTTAACGGTTAAAGTTAATGGCGTTAGGTCAAAGTTAATGGTTTGGTCACTTTTGTACCCACTTATGTAATATTATATGTATTTATGCATTTTTCTCACTTTAAAATACTGGATGCCCCTAGTTGACTACTTTATGAGTATTTTTACCCTTTTACCCTTTATATAATTAAAAAAAATTTTATTATCATTTTTCTTTAAAAAATTATATGTTCATGTGAATTTGGATTGTTTGGTGTAACTTTTCCAACGGCAGGCATCTGCGCGCCTTCCATGCACCTCTTGCTTCCATCCCACCGTCATTCCTTCTTTTTATATACAATTCATATTCATTTAAAATTGCGAACATTAATAAATTAATAATTATATTATATTACTTTTCATTGCCGTAACTGTTTTAGTATGCTAAAATTCATAGTATATTTTTAATCGAAGTGGAATTGAGATTCTAATTTATTATTTTAGTAATCAAAGGGGCAAGTCCCAACGGGCAAAACAAGAGGTGTGGAAAAATAAAATACAGGAGAAACTGACATGGCAATATACATAACCACTCGCTTTCCCTTGCCTCTCCAAGAAGATGACCATTTAATTCAACCTAGGTCTCAAACATTAAGTTTTAAGAATAAGCAAGTTCGGTTCTCAATCTTGTAATTTTGTTGTGATGAATTTGCAACTTGTTTTTTAAATTTTAACATGAATGAAAAATAAATAAATTTATTTTTTCTCTTAAAATTTTGAACATAAGTTACAAATCTATTGCAACGAAGTTGTAAAATTGAGAATCAAATTTATAAATTTTTGAAGTTTGACATTTAAAATTTAAGTTAAATTAATGAATTCTTTTGGGACCTCTTAGTCTTCTCTCTCTCACATTCTGTGTTCTCAAAGGACGTGCTATGTTTTTCGTTGAATAAATGTCTTCGTTTCTTTCACTCTTCTTTCATTCTCCTTTTTCCTTGCTCTTCGCCAGCAAGTAGTTCACGGCTCCTACCACCATGAAATTCATCTTTGGGCTTCTCACATTTGTTACCGTCGGCCTAGTCATCGGTAAAGGAATAAAGAAAGAAATTATAGGCTAATGTAGGAATTTGGGTTTTTATTTTGTGTAACTTGGACGTGATTTTCAAGTTGATTATCATGTTTTCTTAGAAAACAAGAATAGTACATTTTGTTTTATTTGTTTTGTCTGTGCATTAGAAGTTTGGGATGGTAGTCATGAATTTATGATAGCTACTTAACATTTAGTTTATTTTTGAAGGGTAATTTCTCAGTTTCTGGTTCTTCTGTGGTATTGTTCTATGAGGTTAGGAAGAGAAAGAAACAACGTATTGAAGGAGTTGGCTTCCCTCCACTAAGTGAAGCCTCCTCTGCCTCTTGACTGAGGTAGAGGGAAATTTGGGCCAACCAAATCAGAATTCAATATTTTTAATTTTTTAATTTATATTTTTAAAATAAAAAAGTACATAAAAAGTATAAAAAATTTTAGTAAATAAGCTTATCATTTTGACAGTCCAAATTTAATATGAATGGTTCAAATTTAATATTAATTTTTAATAAGTTTATTGTTTTATTCAGAATATATTTGCACTGTCCAAAATATATCTGAAAAGCTAATTTAAATTTTAATATTAAATTTGGATCATTCATATTAAATTTGGACTATCAGATTGATAAGTATATTTATTAAAATTTTTTACAGTTTTTATATATTTTTTATTTTAAAAATATAAATTAAAAATAAGTATTAAAAATATTAAATTTAGAGATGGTCTAGATTTGCCTCTGTTTCAACAGAGAGGTAGAGGAGGCTTTTCTTAGTGACGGGAAGCCAACTCTTGTATTGCAGAGAAGGCAAAAAAAAAAAAAAAAACCAAGAAGTTGGACAGTTGGCCCCACAAACTTGTTCCTCCCTAACTAATTTTTCATGACCATTTTATTGTTATCCACCTAAAACTTTGAATGAAACAATGAAAGAGGTGAAGTCTAAAGTCCGGATGAATCCAGGTTGATGAAACTGCCAGAATTGAGAAATCAAGCTGTTCTTTTATTAACTTCCTAGAAACATAATGCAAACCCCAACTTTTGTTTGCGTTTTTTTCCCCCTTTCTGATTTGGAGAATGATAAACATACTTTGATGTAGAGCTGATAACAGAAATAGAATGATGATATATATCACAAAATATTGGATGAGTGATTAGCAATTTCAAGAAAGCTTGGCACATGCGATCATATGAATGAATTGTTTTTCGTTTGGGAATTACAGGTTCTGTCTCTCAATTGGCACTTTTACGACAATTGGAAGACTCCCATGGTAAACATGTGCAATCATATTCTGTCACATTGGGGTTTAAGAATTTTGAAGACGTTGAAATTATTCTGTTTTGTTACATATATAATATAAATTTTCCACTGTTACATTATTGTTTGGCACTTTTGGCTATGACAATCAAAATGTTTGTCCTACCCTGTTTGTTTAAGTGGAACCGAGATAGTAGTTTTACTTATCTTTTCCTGGAGACCGTATTTTTTTTAAATTTTTTTGGAATGATTTTAATTAATGTTATAGAAAATGAGCAAGTCTCAGGTTTATACTAAAATGTTATATCAGTATAATTCTTATATAGAGAGAGATAGATAGAAATAGGGAGAAATAGAGGAACAATAGAGAGAAAAGAGAGTTTCAGAGAGATTGAGGAAAGATAAATAGAGAGACAAGAGAGAAATTCCCCCATAGTGTGATGAATCTTATTGATACCATAGCATAAGGGATCTACAAGGTATCTCTCAATATTTATAGACTTCTAATCCCTTTAACTACCCAACGGCTATTTCCCTTAACTAACTTAACTAACTAACAGAAGCTAACCTTTCAATATTACAATTACATAACATAGAATGATTTATGGTTTGAAACATGTTAGCCATCTTAATTGAGGTTAGAACAAGTAATACAAACATGTGTCAGGGATATACACCAAAGATGTTATGCCAGAAAGATTTATGCTAGAGGTTTTGTTTCAATAACCCAAGAAACAATTATGGCAAGGAAATGCTTCTATAGATTTTTAAACATTGTTATCTAATGACAAGTTGAGGCTAAGTTTGGTACCATTGAGTCAACCAACTTGACTCAATGGTACCAGACTTAGCCTTAACTTCTTTAAGGTGATAGAGGTTGGAGATTTGAGTCTGGAAAGGCTCCAAAAGATCTCTTTGGTGGAGTGAGAAATAACCTAAGTACCACCTTAGGAAAAGCTGAGCCCACTGCGCGAGTGGTTAAGGCTCTAGTCCAAAAGACCCTCGATGGGGTGAAGCGAGAATTGTTACATAAAAGGCACATTTTATGTAACAGCACGGCCCCTAGTCCCTTACATTGGTGAGTATGGTGTTGGCATGTGTCTCTTCATAGGCCTACGTGCGACTTTTCCTATGGTAGTATATGGGTTATTCCTCATCTAACTAAAGAAGTTTTTTGAAACCATCCTAGGGATCAAGCTCCCAACCTCTCCTACCTTAGTGAAGTTAAGGCTAACCCTGGTACAATTGAGTGACTCAATGGTACCAAGATTGGCCTCAACTTCACTAAGGTAGGAGAGGTTAGGGGCTCGATCCCAGGGAAGGTTCCAAAAGTGACTCAATTGTATCAAGGTTGGTCTCAACTTCACTAAGATAGGAGAGGTTGGGGGCTCGATCCCTAGGAAGGTTTTAAAAGACTTTTTTGATGGGTTGAGGAATAACCCATGTACTACCATGGGGAAAGTTGCACATGGGCCCATAAAAGGACATGTGCCAACACAGTACTCACCACTGTAAAGGGTTAGAGGCCATGCTATTACACTGATAATGATGTTCTTGGTGTAAAAACCTATGGGGCTTGAGGTAAACATTCTTTATCCCATGTTGAAGCCTCATAGAATGTGTTCCCTCTTCATAAATAGGGCATCTAAGTTTCCCTTTAATGCTATACTCTGACAGATTATCATAAGTAGAAAAGTCATTGATTGTATTGAAGAGCATAGCTCTTAAATTGAATCTTTCTTTTCTATACCCATCATATACCTCTATACTTAAGTCCCACATGATCTTCAAGTCATCAATTAGAGGAGTCAAATATATGTCTATGTCATTCCCAAATTGCTTAGGTCCCACAATTAGCATGGATAATATCATATACTTGCACTTCATGCAAAGCCATAGAAGAAGGTTGTAAATTACCAAAATGATTGGCTATGTGCTGTGGCTACTACTTTAAAGCCTATAAGGATTCATTTCGTCAGTAGATAATGCAAGGTGTAGATTCCTACTCTCTTCCTCAAATTCAAGGTACTTATAATCAATCTTTCTTCAATATGGAGAAGTAGCAGGGTGATGAAGCATGCCGTCTTTTATCCTTTCATCCACATGCCATGTTAAACTTTTTTCAACTTCTATACTACTATACATACGTCTAAATCTAGGCATGATTGGAAATACCATAGTGCCTTCATGGGACTTGATTTGTTCAGCTTGTAGCGTAAGGCATTTGTGATAACCCATGATTCTTAAGAAAAATTTAAAAGAGGTAATAATATATTTTAAGAGTACTTTTATTAGTTTTGGGAGCAAATTTAGCAAGAAGAAGAGCTGTTTTAGTGGAAATTATGCAACCAATTATTTAATTGGTCTACAATTCAAACCTTCCAGGGGCTAATAGTAAGAAATTTTATCCTTTTGCTTCAGCCTTTAACAAATTACCATTTTAACCCTATTTGAAAAAAATAAATAAAGGAGGGCAGACACATACACAAGGGCATTACTCATTTTCACCCTCTACTTCCTCGTTCTCTCAATCATTCCAGCGAGGTGAGAGTGCTCGGCCTTTCACTTGAGACCTCCTCGCCCTCTTCCTATTTTCGATCAGCTCGTCGGCATGCTTAACAGTGTTCATTGTGGTTCCTCGTTTCTTTCCTTTCTAGCCATTGTAACAAATCGAAACTTCCTTCCTCCTATCATTGCCGACATCATTTGCGAGAAGAGGAGGTCACGAGAGAGGAGGTGCATGGATGAGCATCTTGTAACTGCTGTTAGAGGTTGCTATTAACCTCCTCTTTTCCTTCCTCCATCATAACTATATCCAAGAAACAGAATTTTTCCCTCCCCTATTCTTCACTGTGTTCTTCTCCTTCCTCTTTTATGCTGTTGGTGGTTTGTGGGGGTAAGAAGCTTTGATCTCTCACTTCTTTGTTGCTATGTGATATGCTTATGGGTTGAGATTGTGAGTTTTTCCTCCATTTTCTGCAGAACTGTGAGTAGTGCAAAGTGGAAATTTGATTTCTCTTGAGTAAAAAAAAAATTATATATGCTGAAGGATTTAACTGGGAGAGTTGGATTATTTTAATTACTGATATTAGAAAATTTAAGAAATGAAATTTGAGGGAAAGGAAGTTTGGTAATTGCTAAAGGATCATGCTCACAAGGTGTTCGATAAAATGTCCCTTAGGAGAATTTTGCTTGATTTTATATGTTTTTTTAAACTTCATTAATTCTTGTCAGAAGTATATTTAGTTGGGTGTCATCGATCCATGAATTTAACTTGTAGGTTGCAAATTAAAGGAATTTGATTATGAACTTATATGTAAATGTTTAAATTTTTAGGGATAGTATGGTTATTGACAAACTATTGGATAAAAGATGGAAGGTTAGAGAATTCTAAGTGTATGGTCGAAAATAATGCACCAAAAAGTGTTTGATGCAAAGTTTAAGAGAAGTAAATAAGTTGGTATGGCTAAAGCATTACGGAGGAAATTAGTGACATCAATGATAATATTTGGACATTGTTATTTGTAAATCTAGATTGATTTTTTTTTTTTTCCTTTTGGCAAAGCATTTTATTTAAAAAGTTATTGAGATCTTATCTAAACTCTAGATTATTGAGAATTGTAAAGTTGAAACTTTATAAAGTTTATTATTGCTTTAGAAGTCATACTTGGATGATTGAAAATGGTTGGGCAAGAGAATTAAAGGTTATATGTTTCATTGAATTGGATTGGAATATTGCACATTAGATGTTTGGTAAAAATTTTGTTGCTAAAACTTCAAAGTTTTTATTATTAATTCTTATTGAGTGGATTCTCTTTAAAAGAGGGACTAGTTGGTTCAAAAATAAAGATCATTAAGATCTTATTATATTTTATAGGGTGATTATAAGAAGGGTAACTCGATTGGAGTTATAAGAAGTGGATTTCAAACATTGAAAGCACTACAAGTAAATAGATAATATCCCAATTAAATTATTAGTAAATCTCTTTTTATCAAAATATTTTTTTAAATAATTTTTAGGTATCAAGATATATTTTATTATTATTGATTATTTTGTTAATTATGTTATTTTAGCTATTGAAGACATAACGTTTACTTTTCAGATTGATAAAAATGCTTTTATAAATTCTAGCAGTCCTTTATTTGATAAAACCAACTATGAAAATTGATGGACAGTTTATGAGAGATTAATTATGAATTTTCATATTTAGAAAGATTGATGTTTTACATGTTTCATGCGAGTTTGAAATTGAGAAGAGAAATTATATTATTCCAATGATGATTTTCTCGCATGTTTGAAAGTGAATTTAAAAAGGGACTTTATACAAAACACTGGCTGCTAACAGCAGTTCTGTTAGTCCTTGACGCGCCATAGTACACCTAGCTAGCAAGGTATGTATAGGAGGTGCTAGCCCCGTGCGATGGCCAACATACGTGAAACGGAGGGATGATTATTTGTGAGCATCATACTCACATTTGTTCGTGGCTTCGGCTATGTTTGGTTACATACTCTTATGGATTATGTGTCCATGTTTGTTTCCTGGCTTCGACTACATTTGGTTATTTACTCCCATGGACTGTGTGTCCATGTTTGTTAATTGTTCTAATAAGTTCCTATTATATGAATTTGATTATTTGGTAATTTTACATCCCATTGGTTTTAAATAGTAAATTATTTATAATTATTGATTTTGTTTATTTACTTCCTTGCAATCAAGTGATAATATTATTTAATACGAGATTTTAATGGTTCGAGATTTTATTTAAAATTTTATAGAATCATTTTATTTTAAAGTTTATTAAATTTTTATAAAGATCATTGCCTCTTTAACTTACATAATTTTTTAAATTTTATTTATGTTCTATTATTTATTATTGTGACGCTATTCACTAAAAAATTATTTTTGGTCTTAGATACCTTAGCTGACATTGATCCTCATACTGATCTTGAGAACTGTTACACGTGCTGAGTGAAGAGTTGATGGAAGCCCCTCCTTTTGATGTAATGACAATTTATGTGTAGTTCAATCCGAAAAATATAACTAGATGCTCCACATAGACTATAACTAGAGTTTCTCTATATATATATATATATATATATGCTAATTGCTGGTTGGAAAGAGCTGAGCTCCCAATTGATACAAGATTTTTATGGAAATTTTTGTATTGTAGAATTTTTGGGAGATTTATTTACAGGTGAGGTTTTGTCAAAATTTCTACAAAACTTTCAAGCTTTATTATAATGATTAATATCAATATATATTCGATTATATTTTAGAAATGGAATTAACTTATGAATTGAGGGTTACGAGAACATGTGGCATGGTTCACACCCCGTGTTGGTCACTCTCTATTTTTGGGCGTGATAGCATTATACTTTGGATACTCAGTTAATGATGCATATTCACTCCAAAATAAAAGACAATTATTAGGGCATGTGTGTATCTTATCATAACTTATGTTAATTGATCGCAATACTTGTTTTGCATCACATGTTCGACAAGGAAGCTCATTTTCCTTAAGAAGTAATTTTACTTTCAAACATGTAAGCAACTCAGTAAAGCTCGCATCACTCTATCCATGTTGTGCCTTCATATTATACAATTTTAACACTGCTGACAACTTCGATGTACTACAACCAGCATACAACAGTGTCTCCGCATCACTTTTCAACTTCTCAAACATCTTTGGACAATCCTTAAGGTCCTTTTCAATTGTTTTGGCCATCTATTTAAGACAATCTTCCTTAAATGTGCATGTGTTGAAATCATTAGGAGATGATGTACAGCTTTCACTATGCTTTTAGCTACAACTAATATCATTTCTTATCTCACCATGAATTTTCAACACTTATAACTTTGATCCATCCCATTAATCACTAAGTGTTCTTCACAACTTACAAGTATTTAGACTAACCCACTTCACAAGACCACACTTTAAACATGGGCAAACAATCCTAATAGGGTCCTGCGCATGCTTAACTGCAAGTTTAACAAAATTCACCACCCCATCCCAATATTCCTTGGACAAACAATTGGTAGACATCCATTCCTTATCCACAATTCCTAGAAAGATTAAGAGGAAAATATGATTAGTGACTTTGATTACTCCTAGATAGTGGGAGAGTTAGATATAAAGATCAATCAGTCAATAAGTCACTAACCACATATTTGCACATTCTCTCTTTAATCTTGTTTAAAACTAATAATTACATCTTAATACTAGCTATTGAAATAATTTAGGCAGTATAACAATTTAAAAAAGAGAGTTTTCCAGGCTTTTATCCCCTCTCTTGATTAATCTAAATAACAACAACAGTAGCATCTACAACAACAATTACATAAAATTATATTCAAGAATAATTAAAAAAATTGATAGTATATATAGTAGCTTAAAATGAGTACTACTAGGGCTTTATGTCTTTAGAAAAATCAAGTTATCCATAACAAGACTATATATGATCCAACAATAATAATAACAACATTAATAAAAGGCTCAATTTTAATTAAAATCATATAAACTACATCAAACACTATATATATATATATATCAATTTAAAACCTCAAAAATATTTTTGCATAAGCCAATTTTCAATCAATTGAAAAACTAATAATGTGAAAATTGACAATTTAAGGAATATAAATCTAAACTAATCATTCAATTACATAACAAATACCCAAAACTCAAAAAGATGTGTGTACTAGTAGAGAAAACAAGGTAATTAGGTGGTATACTATTTTTATATGCTTAACGAATCTCCTTATACCAACAGAACAATTGGATGATCCATTAATCCAATAGTTAAGCATCCAAAACTCAAAAGTTCAAACACCACTAATAAGAACAATAATGCAGATCAAAATAATTAACACAAAAACTATTTATTGTGCATGAAAATCCAAATCCATAACCCATACATTCAAAATGGAGATTAATGATTGGGAAAGCAAGAACCAACCTCAACAAGAAGAGGGAATATCAAATGTGCAAAAAAATAAAGAGTCGAGTGTGCTAGAGAATGATAGAGGTCGAGAATCCACACAAATGAGCACTCACGAGATTTATGGAGGCCAAGAATCTAAAACCCCTCAAAAATTGAGACCAAAAATGTGTTTTTTGGAAGTTGGAGTGGCGAAAAATAGGTTTTGATGGCTCTGAGTTTATTTTTGAAGACGAATGATTTGCAGAAATAGAGAGTGAAAATGATTTTGGAGGGGAATTTAAATGAGAATACTTGATGGTTATTTCAAAAAAAAGGCATCAAATATGTGTATAATTTTATTTTTTTAAAATTATTAATTTGATGTTTGTTTATCCAAGACCGACATATAAATTTTAGTTTTATTTTATGGTTATATAAAAAAAAACATCAAATATATATACTTGACGGTTATTATAAAATAACCGTCAAATATGTGTTTTAATATTTGACGCTTGTTTCATAATAACCACCAAATATTTTTTGCCTTTTTTTTTGTCATTTTTTTCAAACAAGCGTTAATTATAGGGTGTCAACTATCCCTTTTTCTACAGTAGTGCTAGTAAGATGACTATTGTAGTATGCTGGCATTACCTAAAATTTTGATTAGAATCTCGAGAAAGGGGATCCTCTAATGGTTATTAGTATGCATAAATGCTTCGCAGGTTGGTTCGGGTGAGTGTAACTGTGGTGGGAAAATTATCAAAGGGCTTTATGTGAAACCCATGAAAGGAAATGCAGTACTTTTCTAGAGTATGGTTTGTATCCATATTTGCTTTGTTATATGAGAATAACTTGGCATATTTTTCCTTGAAATTGTGAGAAATGGGTTTCACTTTCCATGCTTAGAAATAAGGGAGAATGACATTGAAGGCCCTACTAAGTCTATCAATTTTGTATTGGATATTGTATTGTGAAAATAGATATGTTGTAAAAAGCTGAACCTTAATTTGTTAAAGTTTTGAGGAAACCCTAACAAAAAATACAAGTTAAAGTTTAGTTTCTTATAACAACATGTCCGTGTTTTTATAACACAATATTTGATGCAAAATTGATGGGCCCTTATTGTAATAATTTTCCTTTTTAAAGCCTTCAATGTCATTCTCCCTAGAAATAATGTGATTTGCTATAAATTGTACTCTTTCTAGTCCTTATTATAAGGATATTTGTCATAACCTTAATATAAAAATCCTTGTTTCCAAAACATTAATTTTTCCTCCAAATTTCCGTTGTTTTAATTTGATATTCCTTGACCAATTAAACAATCTCATAACTAATGAAATAACCTCCATTAATTGATGAAATTCATTTAGGGTAATTTTGAACGTTCAGAAGCATTAGCTAATTTTAATTGAATTCTTTATTCATATAAAGTTGTTAATAGATCCTTATAATAAGAAACAGAGGGATTATTATATAAATTGATGGGACAATGAAATAAGAGTAGCCTAGGAAACATGAACACTAATATGGACACAGAATAAAATAGTAGTAGGCATCGTCATAGCATATATGTGATTCAAAGGATGCATCTAGTTATCCTATTTATGATATTACTTCCTTTTTGGGTGGTTTTGTTGTTTATTTTTGAAAAATTTAATTCCTTAGAAGTCAAAAGGAATAATTGTGTCACCATTACATATAGAACTAAGTTCTTGTTTCTAACAAATAGGCAAATACAAGAACAAAATTCATTTGGAGCTTAAAATTAGCATAAATTTTTACATGTCATGTTTGCTTACTAGAAAGAAATATATTGAAAAAATGAAAGTAAAAATAATATGGTCAAAGGGGATAAATGAGTACATTCATCATAAAGGGGAGGGATAATTTAATTCATGAAATTGAGAATTATGATTCATAAGATTTTCAAAGATGTGATAATTTTCACATTTATAATATATATTAATAAATTTTCTCATGCTTACCGTATGGTGAGGATGATTTAGTTTATTTTTATTTTAATTTTTTCAATCCATTTAATTTTATTTCTTTCTAGTAACTAAACAGGATTTTAAGGCTTTGCATATCTTAGAAAGGTTTCTGTTTAACAACTTCGTCCATAGAATTTTTCTCCTTTTCTTGTTCTTTCATGCATTGCCATAATTATTATATAGTGCAACTTCATGCGGTCAAGCCTTGTTCTGGATTAGCATGTGCATTTTCTCATTAATTTCCTTTTAGCTTTCAACACCATTTCCTTGTACCCATTGTAATTGAAGTAAGATCCTTCGCGTTCGTACATTCATGCATTTGGAAAGAGTAGCACAATTTTTTTAAAACAAAATAATAGCTTATGGGCTTACATGTTATTTTTATACCCATTTTCTTTTTCCTTCTTTTGGTTTGTTTATTTGGGAAAATGACAATCAGGGACCTTGTAAAGGCATTAATGACAATTGAAGACCTTAAAATATTGAAATGCTAGAAAATGATCATGGCCTTTATTGGAAATTAAAATATCTTTAATTATTGAAATAACTAATAGATAGTCACTCATGAATTTAAGAAAAGTTGGTTGTAAATTTAAAAAAGATTACTTGTAAATATATAAAAAATCAATTTTTAATGGATAAATAGTTTTATTAATGTACACATCGTCACTTGAAGGAGTGTTACTATTAATTTTTGAAAAGTTACTTGTGAATATATGAAAAGTCAATTTTAAATAGATATTTCATTAGTTATTTTAATAATTATTTATTTTTTAATTAAAAATTAAGACTATTATCCTCCCATGACATTTCAATAATTTAAGGTCTTTGATTATCATTAATACCTTTATAAGCAGAGATGAATTGGGGGTCAAACACCATGGTAATAAAATATTTTCTAAAATTACTTTGTTTTTGTTTGCCAAAAATAGTAAAATTAATTTTAGTTCCCCGCTATAATGTAGGTTTGTATTTTGGCCCCCTGTAAAATTGGTTCTAGATCCATCCCTATATACAAGGTTCCTAATCGTCATTTTTCTTAATTTTTTTCTTCATTCTCTCTGAATATACTACGTACATTTACTTTTTTGATTTTTTTTTATGAAATATAATTCTGGTCCTTAAATTCTTGGCATGTTTTGATATTAATCTCTATACCTTTTTTTTTCATTTCTCCTATTTCTTTAAATTTCATCTTTCTGCAACGTTAATCATTATCATAACTAACAAAGTTAAATATGTTGATACGTGCATAGCCCTATTAATTTTGTTAATAAGTTGGCCATTATATGAGCAAAATGGCTACTAACTTTTTTGTCTTGTTGACATGGTCATTGTGTTCTCCTTTTTGAAGTTTTACCATTACTTGCTCATTTAAGGATTTTGATTTAACGTCATGCTTGTCTTTTTGTACCTTCTACTTATTTTTTATACAACTCATCATTATAATTTTTGTAAGCCAGCACAAGAGATAACAAAGTTTATGTTCATGTTAGCTTTGATTAAGTCTTTATATTCATATTTAAAAATATAAATACTAGTATTGCATACGGATGAAACTTACACCATATCAACGGCACCAAAAAAAAAAAAAAAAGAACGGGGGCTAATAATCGTATTTTTCATTTTTTTTCCAGTCCATGTTTCCCTTTTGAAGACACAGGATTGAAGAATGATTATAATAGTGCCATGGCTGGTTCAGTAAAAGCATATCCCTACAATTACAATGCTATTGATGACGTCATACTTAGTATTGAGTTATGGAAGGAAAATGATGGAAATATAAGGTATCGCAAAATGACTAACAATCATTTATGTTTTGGATTCTAATTTCATTTTTTATGCCAATGGACTTTAAATTCATGTTATAATATTTTCATTTTTTTAATAGTTTAAGGGAATTAGTGTTGTGCATTTAAGTTTTACCAAGTACAATTAGACTGTAATTTAAGAGAAATGTATATATGATCTCAAACCCGAATGAAGGAGGATGGTTGTAATTAGTTCTCAAAAGTCAATGTAAAATTCTATCAAATCTAACATTGATATGTTTGATATAATATAATAGTGTCATCCAATTCATATAGCCAATTTTACTTATTGAGATAACATTTATTAATGTTGTTGTTTGTGTGTCTGTGTATATGTCATCTCAATTAACGTAAACTACGTGGCGGAAAATAAGTAACATTTTATGTGTTGATGTGTTATTGCAGGGACTAAATGGACAAATAGATCCAAGTAGTCTTCATGAAGCATGTAAGGTACTTTCAGGGACAAAGTGGTCTGCAGCAAAGTGGATGAGAGAGAGGCCTCAACCTTGACTTAGGTTCACCATCTCATAAAAATATAATTATTCAACCAGGGTCCTCTATTAATGGTGTTCTTCCCTTATATTTTTTTAGTTTCCCTTAATGTTGTGTATAGTCATACAACAAATTAGTGATTGTTAATTAAAAAAATTAAGAAAACAGAAACCAAGAGAAATGATCTTTAGTTGATAAAAAATGAATTTATATATATTTTTGAAAAAATCATAATTTAAAAAGGTTTGAATATTTTACTTCTACTTACAGCTTACCCTTGTTGCCCAAGGTAGCCACAAATAGCTCATATATATTTTTATTTATTTTTTTTAGTATAAGGTCATAGAGAGCTGTGTGAAGGGTAATAATCTAGTCATGTAAGGACTCAAGTTTTTTGCACCTTGACGATGGATTGTAAAAAAAATCTTAATGCTAAAATTATAATTAAAAATTTGTTGAGAACATTAGTTTGTACATTTGTTAGCTTTTCAAAACATAAGGTCAAAGATGATCATCTAGTCTCTCATAGAAAGTTTCTTAATCTTTTTAATGGTTTTGGCAAGAAGGTTGATTAGTCATGAAAATGCAGGATGAGTGTGATGGCTTCAAGAGAGTCAAAGTAGATGTTGACTTTAATGAACTTATCATTCCACCAAATGTTGAAGCCTTCTAGGATGTTCAAAAGCTTAGCAATGGTGCTAGGTATGTTAAGTTATTTCAGGAAGCCTTTGATCTAGTTTCTTTGATCATCATGAATAAGGCTTTTACAAGTAGCAGCACTATTGTATTTGATAGAATTGTTAGCTTCAAGTCTAAGTCATCCAAGTTCAAGTAAGTATCATCCTGCAAGAGCTTTGACTCTATCATGATGTCTTTGGTACAATTGAAAGTTGAGTTTTAATAAGGTTTCCATTGGGTGAATACCTATCCAAAGACATGTGATTGAGTTTTAATAGAAGGTTGAGACTATTGATGATGTATTAGGTGCAATTGAATTGGATGCAAGTGAAAGTAATGTCTTAGACAGAAATGTCTTCTTCAGAATAAATGAGCTTGTATCTTCTTTCAAGATGTTCCAATAGTAACATAAATTATCAAAGAGTTGGCATTAAGGGGTTCTTGTTACCAAGCCTCTTGTGTCATTCTTAGCATTTTAGAGTATCTTATCTTGCAGAGGGAAGGGAATAAATATATTAAATTTAGAATGCTTGATCAAATCTCATTCATATATTCCAAGATTTAAATCAATCACGCAAAATGTGGATGGAAGAATCTAGTGAATAGCAACCAAAATTACAGACTCTCTTATAAGGACTAACATCATCACAGGTGATAAATTTGGTATGAAGGTATCCCAAGTAGCTTTCTAGATAAAGGTTTTATTTTTTATTTTTTTAAATAAGTAGGTCACTTCCAAATTTTGGACCAATTTCAAAATTGTTGTTGCTGCCTTTGTTTTCAGTAACTTTGTAAACAAACTTGGTAGGGAAGCTACTATCAAAAGAAGACCCTTAATAGAAAATGTCATGCCCATTGGAATCGATAGGTTGCACAAGCAAGATGGTTTTAATCAATTTGGAGTAAAATTACTATTATATCCTCCAGTGATTGAGAAAAAATATGAGACTTTGGCATGTGACATCAATGTTAGGGAAGGCATAATCAACGAATAAAAAAGTATAAAAGACAAAATTAACATGATTCAAATATAGAAGGGAGATAGATCAACTAGGTTCAGGAGAAATTAATGATAATTTAATTTAGGGGAAAACTTACGTGCTTAATATATTTTTATTCAATCAAATTAACACAAATGAATTTTGATGTATTAAAAATATTAATAACAAAAGAGTTTATTATAGAATAAAAAATTTAAAAAAGATTCATATGTCTTGATTAAATTGAAAACAAGCATCTTATATATATATATATATATATATATAATTAAGTATTTAGTTTTTCCCTTAAATTAGTGAGAGTGTGAGTCATTGTTCATAAGGTTTGTGAAGGGTGTGATGATTTTCTTATCTTTGTGGTATTTAGTATTAGATTTTATCATATTTATTACAAAGGGTGTGTGATTTAATTAGTCTTACCCCAATATTTTGTGTGTTTGCTAAATATGTCCCTTTAAGAGCTTATTACAAAATCACATCAAAACAAATTTTCATGTTGTTATGATATGAATTGGTTTTTTTTTTTTTTGAGAGGATGACAAATAAATTTCACCCAAATAGTTAAATAACAAAAGAGGAGTACGAAATGAGGTAATTATTTTGAAGTTTTTAAGGACATATATGATATTAACTTTTTCATGAAATGAATATAATGCCCTCAAAGGTAAATGACAACTTCATAGTAACAAATGATCATTTTCATCAAGCGAGTGACTAAAATAGTGGACAAAATAATTACTTTCATTTTTTAATTTCATTTCATAAGTATTGAATTCTGAGAGCAAATGATAACTGTAGATTGACAAATGACTACTTTTATTAATTGAATGACTAAAATAATGTAGGAAATGATTACTTTTATTTTTCAATTTCATTTCATAAGTGTTGAATTCTAAAGGTAAATGACAATTTTAGAGTAACAAATAACTACTTTAATTAAATAAGGGATTAAAATAGTATATGGAATAACTATTTCTATTTCTCAATTTCATTTCACAAGTGTTGAATTCTAAAGGTAAATGACAATTTTAGAGTAACAAATAACTACTTTAATTAAACAAGGGATTAAAATAGCATATGGAATACCTATTTCTATTTCTCAATTTCATTACATAAGTGTTGACAAATGGAAGTAATCATTTTCCACGATATTCTTTTTTTTTTTGATAATATTTCTACAATATTCCGGTAACTCGTTTAATAAAAGTAGTCATTTATTAATATAAAGTTGTCATTTACTTTCAGAAACATTATAGTCATTTCGTGAAAAAAATTGATGTTAGATAAATACCTCAAATTTCAAAATAATTACCCTATTTTGTGGTACTCTTTTATCATTTGCTGATTTATTTGTCATTTTCCTTCAAAAACATAACATAGATATTCGGGTTAAATTCAGTTGCACCAATAAAACTATTAAACCATTATTTTGATCAGTTTAATAAAATATTTTGTTTAAGATTAGCTTAATCATAATTCAATAATGGTTTCGATCATTAATCATTGAAAATCAGTCTTGTTTTCAGCACCTTGCTCAAAAATATTCACATAATTTCTAAATTTTTTAAAAAAATTAGCATAATTTTTAAATATATAGAAAACTGTAGAAGGGAAAAAAAAAATAGCAAGAGGTAGTGAGGCACAAAATCTGTTGGCGTTCGACAGGATTAAATACTGGTATTGGCATGATATTGGACTGAAAACGAATCGAAGTGTGAAAAGGAAGAGAAGAAGACAATCTATATTAAATTGATTTCAAACTTTCTACAGGTTACATATGTGAACAGTTTGTTTTTTTTTAAAAAAAAAAACTTTCTACACCGATTCTAAGAAATTTAAAAATTAAAAAAGGAAGCCAGTGATCATAAGTTCATTGTAAGATCTAGAAAAGATGCAGAAAAAGTGGAAGTAGATCTACATTCAAGACTAGCAGAGGCACTTTTACCATCCAAAACCCAAACCTGGAGGCCTATATCCCAATGGAATAGAAACTCTGATTGTAATTATGATGGGAGAATGATAGAAAAATTTTAAAAAGATTAATTAATTTAACTTAAGTCTAAAGTGTTAGACTTTAGGAATTTATAAGTTTGATTTTTAATTTTATAATTTTATTGTAATAAATTTACAACTTATGTTACAAATTTTAATGGAAAAAACAGTTTATTCTTTAATTATGTTAAAATTTAAAAAAATAAATTATAAATTTTTAAAATTTGATATTTGAAACTTAAATTAAATTAATTGATCTTTCTAGATATCTCTGTCATTCTCTCATTATGATTTGACTTCCTTTTTTTTTTCTTTTCTTTTTCTAAAAAATACTTCCTTTTTTTCTTTTCTTTTTTCTTAATTACTCCCTTCATCGTAAATTATAAAACAGTTTTAGATAAAATCTCACTTATCAATAAAATTTATTAAATACACTTTACAATTTTATTTTTTTAAGACAACAATATAAAATTTTAAAAATACCTTTAATTTAATTTTCTATTGAAAAATCAATATTGAAGAGAAAAAATGTATGAAAAAGATAATATTTAAAAAATATCATTTGAAATGCTGAATTAAAGTGTTTTATATTTTAAAACACTAAATTTTATTTTAAAATTATTTTATAATTTAAAATAGGAAAGTACATCATATGCTTTTTACGGTGTGCAAATGGGCCCCTTGTTTTCATCCCACCGTTATTCCTTGTTCTTTTCATGTACTATACATTTCAAATTACTAACATTATTAAATTAATAATTATATTATATTACTTTTCATATCCAGAACTGATTTTACTATGTTAAAGTAGTGGATTTGAAATTCTAGTATATTATTTTAGTAATCAAAAGAGGCTAGTCCCAAGGGGCAAAACAAGGGGTGTGAAAAAAATAAAATTTAAGAGAGACTGACATGGCAACATATATAACCACGCGTCCCTTGCCTCTCCAAAATAAATTTAAGGGAGAATCTTAATTAAATGCCATCGTAAAGATTTAATTTTAAATGGGTCTAAAAAATTTTAAAATTTTAATTCAATTCAGAAAAAAAAATCAAAAGAATTTTATCGATAAAAAGATTAAAATACTTTTCATTTGTTATACATAATTATTAGTTATTAATTTTATTATTACACTTATTAATTTATGAATATGAGTTGCAAATTGCATCCCTTTATCAGACAATCAGCAATATTAGTTATTAATTTTTTAATTTTACTTGTTAATTTACTAACATCAATTGTAAATTACTGACATATCTTGTAATTTACAACTGATGTTAGAAAATTAATAAGTAAAGTTAGCAATTTAACAATTAATGTTGCTACTTATAATTGAACAACTGATGTCAAGTGTTATATAATTATTAATATGTCAACTCATGTAATTTGCAACTTATATTTGTAAATTTAAATTAACAAGTGGAGTGAAGAAATTAACAACTAATGATTTTGTATAATAAATTAAGAATATTTTAATTTTTTATCGTCAAAATTCTTTTAATTTTTTTTCTTGGATTGGACTAAAATTTTAAAACCTATCTAAAATGAAATCTCTCTTATAGTTCTTAATTAAAATTCTACCTAAATTTAATCCCTCTACTAGTTGCTCCACCTCAAACCAACCTCTTCCCCACTCGTTCTCTCTCTCTCTCTCTCTCTCTCTCTCTCACACGCATCCTCTTCGTTTCTTTCACTCCTCTTTCATTCTTCTTTTTCCTTGTCTCTTCGCTGGCAATCATGAAGTTCATCTTTGGGCTTCTCACATTTGTTACCGTCGGCCTAGTCATCGGTAATGGAATAAAGAAAAAAAAATTATATGCTAATATGAATTGGTTTTTTTTTTTTGGGTGACTTGCGCGTGAATTTCAAGTTGAGTTTCATGTTTTCTTAAACAACAAGAATAGTACTTTTTTCTTTTGTCTGTTCACTAGAAGTTCAGTATGGTAATCATGAAAGCTTCTTATCATTCAATTTATTTTTGAAGGGTGGTTTATCAATTATCTGTTTCTGGTTCTTCTGCGGTATTCTTTTATGTGAGGTTAGGGAAGAGAAAGAAACAATGTATTGAACAAAAAAGGAGACCCCAAAAAAACAGAGGCAAAGTAATAAGAACTGGGCGCCACTTGATGGACCCACGACGTTGTTCCTCCGTAATTAATTTTTCATGATTTTGTTGTTATTCACCTAAAATTATGAACAAAACAGTGAAACAAGTGAAGTTTAAACTTCGGATGAATCCAAGTTGATGGAACATCCTAAACTGGGGAATCTGTTCTTTTAGAAACTTGTCTGTCCTGCCTTCCTGGAAAATTTATTAGCAACCCAGAAACAGAATGCAAAATCCCAACATTTGTCATTAAAAAAAAAATCCCAACTTCTATTTGTGTTTTATTTCCTTTCTTAACTGGAGGATGATATCTTCTACTTTGATGTAGAGTTGACAACAGAAATAGAATGATAATATATTTCAAAAAAAATATTGGATGACTTATTAGCAATTTCAAGATAGCTTGACACAGTGCAATCATATGAACGGATTGTTTTCTATTTTGGAATTGCAGGTTCTGTCTCTCAATTGGCACTTTTACGAAAATTGGAAGACTCCCATGGTAAACAAATGCAATCATATTCTTTCACATTAGGACATAAGAATTTTGAAGATTTTGAAATTATTATGTTTTGTTACACACACATAATATAGACTTTCCATGATCAAATTATTGTTTGGCACTTTGTGGTTGTAACTATTGAAACGTTTGTCCTCCCCTGTTTGTTGAATGAAATGATTTTTTTTAAACTTTTTTTGGAATGATTTTGATTATTCTTATAGCAAGTGAGCATGTCTCAGGTTTGTACTGGAATGATTTGTGGTCTGAAGCTATTACCCATCTTAACTGACGTTAGATCAAGTAATATGATCACCTGTCGAGAATAGATACTAAAGATGTAATGCCAATAAGATTTATGGTAGATGTTTTGTTTCAAGAAAAAATGACAATAAAATCTCTCTGAAATGTATAAATGATAATTTAGTCCCTTAAAATGCAATAATTTCCTTGAAGTCCTAAAATTTTTTCTATCATTAATGAATTGATTTAAATTACCAAATTGCCCTTATTAAAAATAATTGATTCACAAGTTTTGTTTAAATATTTACAACTTTCCTTCTTATATTCACAATAATGCAATAGCAAATCACAACTTCGCATGTTAATTCTTTATATGCTGTTGCATTGTTGCAAATATAAGAAAAAAAGTTGTGAATATTTAAATAAAACTTATGAATCACTTATTTTCAACAAGGGTAATTTGATAATTTATATAAATTTATTAATAACAGAAAAGTTTCTAGAGACTTCAAGAAAATTATGATATTTTGAGAATTAAATTATTCTTTATACATTTTTGAGAGACGTTATTATCATTTCCTCTTAAATTATAGATTTTGAAAATAAAAGAAATGTCTATATAATTTTAACAAACTTAAGAGGAGGTCATTGTATTTTATAAGTCAAAAAGAAATTGGCACATCAATTCTACTGATTAATCTTTTGAGTTTGAATCGCAAGTAAAAAAATAAAAAATAATAAGAAAAAACTACATGTAGATCTCAAGGACAAGATTTATTTATCATAAAGGTACATTTTTACTTTTAACTTTTTTTTAAAAGAGCACCCAATACTTTAAAATGTTTTACACAATATTTTGGAAAAATGACAAAAAATCCATTTAAATTAGGTAAATGACAGATTGGTCTCATAAAATGGTATAATTTTCCTGAAATCCCTTGGAATCTTTTTGTCAGTAGGGAATCAAATGAAATGATCAAATTGCCCTCAAAGTAAACAAAAATCTCAATCCTCACTGAAGAAAAATTTGCGCGCGTTTAGACTCTGCTTCATCTTGTTCCTAGTCTCATCTCTCTCCTTTATGGTCTTCTTCTGGTCCGTCTCCCTCTCCCTCTCCTTCTCCTCCTCCTCCTTCTCCTTCTCTTTCTTCTTCTCGTTCTCATGTTCCCTTTTTTTTTGTTTCTGTGCGTGGGTTGTTTGTTTTGTTTAGCTGCTGTACCTAGGTATATATAAGCAAACATTCTTCCTCTGTTGTGTCTGTTGTACGTGGATAAATTTCCTCTCCTCCTTGAAATTTTCTTGTCCCATATGTGATAGTTGAAGTTGATATGGGTTATTGTACATAAATTATTGAGGTCTTCATTTTCCCTCCATGCTTAATGCTGAAAAACATGGGTACTGATGCTTACTCAAAGGGTATTGATAAATTACAATTCTTTATTGCATAGTTGCAAATTTAAGGACAAAACTTGTTAATATTGAAACCAAAGTTGTAAATGAAGACTTGCAAATTTCCAACTCTGATGCATGTCTGGACTTGCACACTAGGACTTACGAATGGCTAATAAATTATTATGAATTTTAGGACAAAACTTATTAATATTGAAACCAAAGTTGTGAATGGATACTTACGAATTTCAACTTTGATGCATGTTTGGACTTTGACACTAGGACTTGCAAATCATAATAAATTGTTGCAAATTTTGAGACAAAAGTTATTAATCTAAGAACCAAAGTTGTGAATGAAGATTTGTGAATTTTCAACTTTAATACTTGTCTAGACTTGCGTACCAGTACTTACGAATGGCTAATAAATTGTTGTGAATTTAGGGACAAAACTTATTAATATTGAAACTAAAGTTGTGAATGTAGACTTACGAATTTCCAACTCTGATGAATGTCTAGGCAAATGTGTCATTTCCTTTAATTCCCTAATGACAAAAAGATCCTAAGTGACTTCAAGGAAATTATACCATTTCGTGGGATTAATCTATCATTTACCTAATTTAAATGGATTGTACTATCATTTTCTCTTGTTTCAATAACCTAAGAAACAATCCTAACAAGAAAATGCTTCCAAGGATTTTTAAACACTGTTATGGTAATGCCAAGTTATCTTAAAAGTACATTGCATTATCGATGAAGAATAATTAGATTAGTCCTTAAGGTTAAAGCCATTAATTCAAGTAGGCTAGGCTCAATTCTTACAGGGATCACACTTAAAGTATCCTATCCTTTAAAAAAAGCTCATATAGTCAAGCTCGGACCTAACTTTTTTTTTTTTGCCAGGTTTGGGCTAGCTCGTCTAACTTAGCCAAAATTGTCGGCTACTAGGGAAGAGAAAATAAGGGCCTATTTGGCAACCTATTTTGGAAACAGTTTTTTATTCTTCAAAACAAAAAAAACTATTTGGTAAAGTGATTTCAAAAAGTGTCTTGGACAACAAAAAAATGAAATATTGTTCTGAAAAAAATAAAAATAAATTTTAGGTGTTCTGAGATAATTGTTTTGGAAAATAAGAGAGAATGAAAAAAATACCTATTCTCATTACTTTTTTATTCTCAGAACATGTTTTATAAAACACCAGTTCTTAGACAAATAAAATAAAAATAGTTTCAGACATGCTCTAATTCTCTTATTTTCTAAATGAAGAGCACAAAAAAATATATACACAGGGGGCCTTTAATTAGAAGCCCTAAAATTAGGAAAATAAAATAAGAATACTTTAGATATTAAATTAACTCCCTAAACATAGGGTATTTACATAATAATAATAATAAATATTCTTATTTATTACTAGGATTTCTATACTTTCCTTCAAGTTAGATCATAGATATTTATCATATCCAACTTGATCATAGAGTCTTCAAATTTTTCCTTTAAAAGCCCCTTTGTGAGAATATATGCTGTTGGTTCTTGGCTTGACACAAAGATGAGACATACAACTCCTTCTTCAATCTTTTCCCTAATGAAGTGCCTATCAACCTCAATATGTTTGGTTCTATCATGTTGGACTAGATTGTGAGAAATACTAATGGCTGCTTTGTTGTCTAAATAATGTATCATAGGAAATATTGCTTCAAGTTTCAGATCTTCTAATAGTTTTTTAAGCCATAGTCCTTCACAAATTCTATGAGCTATTGCTTTGTATTTAGCTTTAGCACTTATTCTTGACACTACATTTTTTTTTACTTCTCTAGGTAACTAAATTACCCCATAATAGCTACCGTATCCTAAGATTGATTGATCTCCTATCATTATAAGCACCATCCTAATCAGCATCTGTAAAAATTTCTGTATCCCTTTTTGGAGACTTTTTGCATATGAGACCTCTCCTAAGAGTTCTCTTAAGATAAATAAATAAGCTTGCCAACTAACTTCTCATATCTCCCTTGGTCAACCTGTTCTTCTTTGACTTCCTTCTTCATTGGTTTCTTCTTATTTTTCTTCTTTTGCTTGATCATTCTCGCTAGAGTATTACTTTGTCTACAGCTAACATGCTTATTTCCTTTAAGAGATTAAGTACATATTTTCTTTGAGAAACATATTTCCATGCCAAGGAGGTATTTCATTTCACTAAGATCCTTGATTTTAAACTCTCTTGCCATAGACAACTTTATTTTTGTAATTTCTTCAGCACCATCTTTGTGGTTGAAGAACATAAACCACAAAGATAGTTTTCTTACCTTCTTTGTGCTTGAAGAACATAGTATGGTCACTTCACCCTTGAATGTAGCCTTCAGCCTTGAGGACATTTGTAAACCTTTAAAACCAAGCACGAGGGAACTAATTTAACCCATATAATGACTCTTTTAGGCTCTCAGCTTGCATACTTTATTATTTTCTTCTCTACAGAAGCACATGGAAGCATCACATGTACTTCCTCCTTTAAATCACCATTTAGGAATGCATTCTTGACATTTATTTGGTTCAAAGACCAATCTAGATTTAATGCTAGTAAGAGGATAATTCTAATAGTGTTAAGTTTTGCAATTAGTGCAAATGTCTCAACGTAGTCTAAGCCATATACCTGTGAGAAGCCTTTGGCTGCCAAACTAGATTTATACTTATCTAATGTCCTATTAGCTTTATACTTGATTGCAAACACACTCTTGAACCCTATAGGTTTCTTGCCTCTTGAAATGTCAATCACATCCTATATACTACTCTTCATTATAACATCCATCTTATCGATAATTGTTGTTGTCCATTCAAGTGATTCAAGTGCCTCCTTTATATCATTTGGTACTTTAATTTTTTCTAGACCAACAATAAAGGAATGATATGAAGAAGAAAGTACCTTGAAATGAACCTCTCAATTGGATGCTTAGTGTAAGTTCTAAGCTTCTTTCTTATAGAAATAGGAAGGTCAAGATCACTTTAAATTTCATTTTGTTTGATCATGAAAAATTTCCTTAACAAGTAGATCTATATCAAAAACATCAATAACTTCTAATATTTGATTATAATCAAGCTTCGTACCTAGTTCTAATTCTTGGTTCACACTAGATACTTGTGGCTCGCTGCTTGATTATTTTCATTCGAGTATAAACCCTTATAGAGTTCTCATTTATATCTTTATTTGAGTCATTGAGATTCCCTTCAACATTAGATTAGGCAACAACAAGAGGATAAAAAAATGAGAGGGTTTTCTAAATTAATAGGATATGGTGACTAATTTTCTTCAATAGGCTGAAATTCACTCCTACTCTCCCCTTAAATTAAAGGCTTAAAATAGAATGGAACCTTTTTATGAAAAGTGATATCCCTAGTGACAAAGAGACATTTTGTGAGAGGATCCAAGCATTTATACCCCTTTTATGTGGTTAAGTACCTAAGAAAGACCCAACAGACAGCATAAGGCATAAGTTTATTGCTATTATGAATGTGAACAAACATAATACCCAAAAACTTCAAAGGAAGACTTTTTCCAAGATAAGGAATCTGATAGAATAAATAAAATACCTCAAGAGAAGTTTTATAAGCTAATGGTCAACTTGGCAACCTATTATTCAAGTAAGTGACAATAAGGACAACATCCCTCTGATAGAATTTAGGCATATAAGTGGTAAATAGAAGAGCCCTAGCAACTTCTAAGATATGTTTATTCTTTCTATCAGTAATCCCATTTTGTGGGGGGTGTATGAGCACAAGTGCTTTTATGAAGAATTCCATGTCTTTAAGGAATGTTCCTATACTTTGTTTAGGTGCTTAGTGTCATTATCAATGTGAAGGCTTTGTAAAATAGATTTTTTATCATGTTATAAAACTCAACAAAGATAGAACAAACTTTGGTTTTATCTTTTAAAAGATACACCCAACAAACTCGAGTATGATCATCAATAAAGGTGATAAACTATTTTTCATTAGTTTAATTTGGAAATTTAAATGGATCTCAAAGATCATTGTCTATAGTAGAAAAAGGATGAGATGTTTTATATTCATTTTCTAGGAAAAGAAGAATGATAGTGCATTGCAAGTTCATAAAAATCACAATGATAGTTGGAAATATCTTTATTTGAACAAAGAGAAGGAAACAATTTAGATGGATATTAAAAACTAAGATGTCATAAACAATGTGCAACAATCAAAGATCATCATCCTTAGCAAAAGACACTTATATTACAAGAACTAGAGCCTTTCATATTGTTTATGTCTAGGTAGTAGATACCATTGTATTCCCTAGCACCACCAATCATCATCCCACTAATAGATCTTAAAAAACACAGTAAAAAGTAAAGAAATTAGCATGACAGTGTGCTTCAAGGGCTAATTGATAGACAAATGATAAGTTGTACTTCAAGTTAGGAATATGAAGTACTGAATGAAATGTAAGAGTATATAAGATCTTAATACTCTATGTGCTTGCACCAATGGAATAAGTACCATCTGCTATCTGAACTTTGATATTTCTAGCAAAAGGAGTATAAGATGAGAATAATGTATAATCATTTGTCATGTGATATGAAGCTCCAAAATTAACAATCTAGCAATTACCATTGTATAAACCTTTTTTAGTAGATAAGGCTTGAGAAAAATTACCTCTACGTACAATTATAGTAATTGGTTGCTGTCGTTAGGGTTGTGATAGAACCCTCTACTCTATTAGGCTTAAAAATAAGGAAAACCAAAAAATAAACTTTAAACATAACTAAAAATTACTATTTGTTGAATAATATAATGAGATTGCAAGCAAAATGAGGACTGAAACTACACTCAAATGACAATTACAAGGTATAGGAAACATCATAAAATACACCCTTTTAACAGCAGCACAAGCACAAGCCTCTCACAAATACACATTAAGATAAAAAGATAAAATGATGAAAAAGATGACCTTTACCTCTAATCTAGCATTCAAGAGGCCAAAACTCTCCTTACCTCGACCACAATAAATACTCTAACCCACCTCTACATGAAATTACAGATTTAAAGACCTAAAAATCACTCATTACTCCTACCAACACTAGCCAGCTTTTCTTCCCTACTTAGATGTGTTAGATGATCTTTAACCATAAGATTTTCTCCTAAACCAACAATCCCATTTTTGCTGTCACTTTTCTATTCTTTTTATGTCTCCTTTTAAAAGTTTTGACATTGACCATTGATAGAGTCTTATCATCACTTCCCCCTGAAGTTCTACCTTGCCCTCAAGGTGATTGGTAGAACTTGTCATAATAGCATAACCAAGAATCCTATGTTCAATTCTCTCCCAACAATCTTCATAATTTTGTCAATATGAAATCAAGTTTGTCTGTGCTAAAGTTTTTCCTTCAAACCTGAGTGTGAAATCAACTACTTCAATAATCATGTTATTCTCTATCAATCTCTTGGCAATATCTTTAACCTTTATACATCTATTTTCTTCCCTTGCCCTGGTAGAAAATTGATTTATGATTAATAAAAGTTGTTCTACTAGGGATAGCAATCCCAATTCCTTTAGCGGGCTTCATAAGGCAAACATGAAAATTAGTAATTAATATTCCTGCTTGATCTTGAGTTTAGTTTGCTCTGCTCCCCTAATCTTATGCTCTAGTAAGAAGATGATAGAAAATAAAAACCAAGAGGGATCTTTCACAATCAACCTCATTATCTTTGACATGAGAAGCTTCAACTTGTTTGAAGAGTTATTTTTATCAATTTTTCTTTTTGAACTAAATAAAATTTTGCAATGTATTTATTTTCTACCTTGAACATCACATACCTCTAGCTGTCTTAGTTCATTGTGTATCCCTTCTTTAAATCTAACCTAGGATGCTTCATTCAGTGGACCCTCCAAAACAACCTTTGTCAACATCAATATGTATTCCTCTTTCCCATAGTCTGTCTGTAACCTCTTAATAGGCTCAAAAATAACCCCAATGCCCCTTCTTCTTGTTGTTTTAGCATCAAGCAGCAAAGAAACATCTCTAGATTGTATATCACTTCTGTTTCAAAAGAAATTTCCCTTCTTCCTATTTCATCAACTCCCAACAAAAGGGAAAACATCTCTAGTTTAATGTTTGTTGCTTATAGAATCGATACTTCACTCCTCCTCTTCTTTTTATGCCTTGTTGACTTCTAACAAGTAAAGGAATTCCCTCGTCTCTATTCTTCTCATGGAGTTAGTAGTAAGAAAATAAGAAAATTCTCCTAAATGGCATGAAACTGTATATAAACATGGACCTATTTCCTTTTTGAAATCACAAACTAATCCAAAAAAAGTGAATAGAGAGGCAATCTGTGCACAAAACCTTAAACCTAGAAACTAATCATGATAGAGAGCAACCTTAAACCCACTACTTCTTAATACCTTGATGGTGTATAGGTAAGAAAAGCCTTTTGATTATATCAATGAGAATGGGAACTCCCTTACAAAATACTCTAGGTAGTCGTATTCAAAACATTAATTACTATAGGGGGTTTCTAAAATTAAATCAGAGACTTGGATACCCTTGTGATAATGAATAGGCTTGATTATAAACTGACCAATCTATTAGGTTCATTTGTGATTTGTACTAAGTACGGCCCATTTAGCCCTAAAAAAGATCCTCCATTGCCAACGTTTTGGGCTTCTTCTACTTTTAATTTTCCTACTTGATCTAATACCTATTTACTTGTTTCTCTACCTTTATCATTTTTGTCCTCACCTAATTGTAATGGCTAGCTTCAAACATGCAAGCTTCTCATATTTGCACTGCATGTCTTTTCCTGAGCCTTTTTGCCATCATCATCTTCAACTTTTATTCTATCTCTTGCTTGCTCATGATATATCTAGTGTTGTGATTGGGCCCTCTTGACCTTTCCTGCTCTCTTCATGTCCTTCTTTGATTCTTCTACTACAACACATCTATGTCGAATAGCTATAAAATTTTTTGGCATGGTTTTAATAGCTTCCCAAACTTGAAGATTTAAATGTTTCATCTTTTCTTGTCGATTGTCACTAAAAGCTTCTTCAAGCTTCTCTCCTTATGAAAAAGGTGATAATTTTAACCATTGTTCAATAATAGGCTCTTTCACTCTTCCTTCTTCAATCTCATGAATTTTTTACATTTCTCCCTTTGTCTCTTACTTAACTAGTTTCTTCTCAAATTCCTTCTTACCTATAGCATCTTCCTTTTCCTTCTTCACGTATGATTTCTTCTCTATTTCAACACACATTTCCATTTTGTCTAAAAGTATTTTCACTTCTCCGATTTCTTCTGCATTTTTTCCTTTTTTTTGCCACTCTTGACAATATTTTTGACATCATGTTGCTGTTGTTGCCATTTCTTCATATAAGTTTGTCACACTCTGAAGATCAATCATTTTTTATACCAAACAATGGAACCCTCTACTCTATAAAGCTTAAAAACAAGGAAAATCAGAAAATACACTTCAAATATAACTAAAAATTACTGTTTAGTGAATAATACAGTAGGATTTCAAGCAAAATAAGACTAAAAATACACTCTGATGACAATTACAGAGTACAAGAAACATAATAAAATACACCCTTTTGATAGCAGCATAAGCACAAGCCTCTCACAAATACACATTAAGGTAGAAAGATAAAATGATGAGAAAAGATTATCTTCTTCACCCCTAATCTAGCATTCGAGAGGCTAAAACTCTCCTCACTTTGACCATAATTCTCCAAAATACTCTACCCCCCTTTAGACCAAATTATAGATTTAAAGACCCAAAAAATTACTCATTACTCTAACCAATACTACCTAGTTTTCCTTTCTACTTAGATGTGTTAGCTAGTCTTTACCTATAGGATTTTCTCCTAAACCAATAGTCCCATTTTTGCTGTCACTTTTCTATTCTTTTTTTGCCTCCTTTTAAAAGTTTTGACATTAATCAGTGATGGGGTCTTACCAGGTTGGATAAATTTAATAATTCCAGGATTTTCTTAAGTGGATCCTTTTTATTTTGTGACTAAGAAGAAGATTCTTTAGTTTTGTCATCACTTATGGTAGCATGTAAATACGACTACCTCCCTTGCCTTTCTTTAGTTTCCAATCAATAGGCTTTCCATAAAGGTCCCAACAACTATCCTTCATGTGACAATTCTTTATGCACTAATCACAAACCAATTTGCCTTTAGATTTATTAAACTTTAATGAATGAGTGACTAAAGAAAATGTCTTAGAAGTAAAAGGCAGAGCATGTTTCTTGTCTTGCACCATCACTCGCAAACAAGATTCTTCTCTCCTAATTTCTGCAAAGGCTTTACAAATAGAATATAGAGGGACTCGGCTCATAATCATCCTTGGATAGCATCAAGCTCTTTGTTATGACTTACTATGACTCAATTAGCCTTTCTTTATCAACTCGCTGTTGAAATTTATAGCATTATCAGAGCAACACCAATTTTCTTCACTGTTAAGATGCAATTCTTACCAAAGTGCCATTTTTTTCAAGGTAATATTCATTCATAGGTGAAAGGTAGGAACATGAAGCTTTTTCATTTTTTTTAGAGAAGACCATAGCATTGATGAGTATGAAAAGACCATTGAAATCTCAATCTTCCATAGTTGAACCTTGGTTGCATTGGTAGATTCTAGTGTAGTGACTTCTCCCATTATATAACCAAGCTTTTCAAGCCTTTCAATAGCCAATCAAACCTATTGAGTCCATCCTCTATAGTTGTCACTATTGAGGTTATTAGGAATGAACAAAATTGTCAACCCTTTGAGGCTAAAAGCCACCTTATAACTTCTCTCTTAGCATGGGTTAGTTTTCAAGGATCCTTTAAGATTGTGCAATGTGTTTTAAGCAACATTGTGATCCTTGGGGTTCAACTCCAATTAATTTTATCATGTGTCTTACTTATGGGCTCTGATATCATTTACGACTAATAGGGGAGAGAAAATAATTCTCTTATTTTTGGAATGAAGAGCGTACAAGAACATATACAAAAGGGGTATTTAATTAGAAGCCCTAACATTAGGAAAATAAAGTAAGAATATTCTAGATCCTAAATTGACTCCCTAACATAGGGTATTTACAACATAATAAAAATAAATATTCTAGTATTTATTATTAGGATCTCCATAAAACTCCATGCCTATGGACCAACTCTCTCCCTTACATCTCACAATCCATATGAACTAGTTAGTGCTGTTATTTCCATTTTTCACCCCTCACCTAGATCATCCCAAACTATCACAATTTGAGTCCCTCTTCCATCCTAGAGGTTGAATAAGGTCATCTCCCTCAAAGATTGGCATTCAGTTCTAATCATGAAGATCACAATCCTACAAACACAATAATTTGCAAACAAGTTTTCTCTCCTTATTATGCTAGAAGAAATAAGCTTCTTACTAGAATGTTATTGTTACAATATATATATATTTTTTCATTCTCTAATTAGGAATTTTTCTTTTCATTTTTCTAAATTTATATTTTTTGATTTTCAGATATTCTATTATGGAAAAATGACAAGGAAGCAGAAACCTTACGTCTTAAATATGTATGTATATTTCTATTTTGTTTCTGCTAAACCTTTCTTGTTTGAAATTTGTTCAATCTCTCTAAAAGAACTATCAACCTCAGATAAAGTATATGGCGAGTGCAAGTGTTGGAAGTATTTTGGATTTTATTGTCTAGATACTAGGAAGAGAATTTTGTTTATCTTCCTTAATTATCATTTTTACATTTATAGATAGGTTGTGAACTTGTCATGTTTGAAATGGTAATTATATATTTTTCTTTTTGTTAATTTAGATTAGTTGAAGATCGACAATCTTGTATTCTCTGTCAACAATTTATTATGTTGAGATTTTACAATATGATGTTTGTTACTTTTACATCTTTTGATTTTTGTCAAATAAAGTCCAAAACACCATTTGGTCATGATTGCACTTTTTTTTAAAGTAGAATAAGTTATTTCTTTATAAGTGGAAATGAACTTTTAAAGCATAGGGAGGAAATAAAACTAGGAGAGAATATTTGCAAAAATAGTAAATGGGAGTTTCCTCCCCTAGTTTTTTCCCCCTTTACTTTTTTCTCCATCCAAACTAAGGGTTAAGCTAGTATATGGTTAAAATATGAGTATGCTTTTTGTATTGATGTATGGATTGAATGCATATGAGATCCATTTAATTATCTTTTTTTTCTTTTTAATGAAATAATTTTCAAGTGAAAATTAATTGAACATGTTTCTCCATTTATTCTAGATCTTAGTTTATACGTTCTCTCTCAAACTTGTCTGTTGGTTTAAGTCATTTCTTTTTGTAATGAGAGTAGAGTTGATTTGCTTGATGAAAACTTGAATTTTGATTATTCTCTTCTGCTCCTAATTCTTTTTGTAGATCAAACCTGAAGTTCTTAGCTGGTCTCCACGAATCATTTTACTGCATAACTTCTTAAGCATGGAGGTATGAATATTTTTTTTATTGCCAAATTTTATGTACTAACATGGTGAGTTGGAGTCATTTTATAGAATAGAGGATGAAGATTATGGCCTTGTTTTTGTTTTATTTTATTTTTTTGGCTTGTTAAGAGGGGTGGAGGAAGACAAAAAAATACTAATGAAAGTTGTTGAACAAAATCTCTTAGTTAACAATATTTCTAAAAACTTAGTTAATGATAGAATACAATGGTATTGTTCAATCCATAAAACCGACCCTACCTAGTAGAATAAGGCTTCTTCCTACTATTGTTTTTCCTTTATTGACACATATGTGAATGTTTTTTTTTAATATGGCTAGTAGACTCAATTCATTTTAAATCAGTTTTAGTAAATGATGCCACGAAATAGTTGTGACCATATTACACATTCTCTATTCATTTGTACATACTATAATTTCTCCTAACAAAGTATAATTTTGGTGGATCTTTTTTTGATACTTCTCATATGGTTCTACTAGCTGTGAACTATAAAGTAGTATGGGTTGCTTTTTGTTTCATTATTGGGCAATCCTCATATAAAGTCTTCTGATGATGTGAGACAAGAAAAAGTCATGATTACTAAAACAGTAACATTAATACTAATCATTTTTAGCAAATTTACCTTCTAAATAAAGTTTTTGATCATAACAACTTTGCAGATGAAATTGACGTGTTAATTAGAATTGAAGTTATTTTTCCTTTACAGGAATGTGACTATCTTAAGGCTATAGGGAGCCCTCACCTTAAACGGTCAAAAGTGGTGAATGAAACAACAGGGAAGGTAGAATGGTTTTTTATTTTGATTGGTTTTCATTATCCAAACCATCTAAAACATGAACTTGGTTTGGGAGAAAAATGCTCCACTTATTATTATAGGGTACCCAATGCTCCTCAAAGGAGAGTACAAGGGCAAAAATTTAATTTAACCTAAAAGTAAATATTAGTGACTACTTTAATTTAACCAATGACTATTTTTCTTTTAGCAGTACCTAAATAGATCAAGCAATTACAACTTCCTATGCTCAATTTGTAGTTCTTTGCTCCATTCTAGTCATTACTAGAAGAAAAGTAGTTATTGCTTACACTAAACAGTCACTGACATTTACAACACTTAGACTTCAGTAAATTAAAAATTTTCACAAGGAAAGTTGCAATTGGTTGTTCGATTTTAGTCATTGCCAAAAAGAAAAGTAATATTGCTTAAACTAAAATAGTTATTAATATTTATTTTTTATTTTAAACTGGGGGTAATTTAGTTATTTCATAAAAATCATTAATGTCTAAAAGGTCCCTAGAGACTTGAGAAGAATCATGATATTTTGTGAGATCTCATTGTCATTTGCATATTTCAAGTAAAGTGAATTTCCCTTATACTTTCCTTTAAGTAGTGCTAAGCACCCTATACTAATGAGTGAGGCATTTTTTCCTATAAACCATTTTCCAGAAGAGTAAAATTCCACCTCTGTTAACATATCACTAATGGTGGGGGATTTTTTACTCCTTTAGAAAATGGTTTAGGTGGAAAATATCCTACTTATTAATATAAGGTGTCCAACACTCCTCAAAGGAAAGTATAGAGGCAAAAATACATTTTAACCCTCATATTTTTTTATGTGTAAACTAGGAAGGTGTAGCATAAGGCATGTAGTATGTTCCCATGGGCATACCCCAATAAACCATAGGATACTATGATTGGAAACTCAAATGCCATTTGAAAAAGTCACATGAACATTGGAACTAGGGTTTCCTTTCCTCTTGAATTGCTTATAACATGTAAAGCTTAAAATAAAGATAGGGAAACATTTTGTTTTACAATTTGCATTGTTGATTACATTAGCTTGCTTGCACAATTATTGTAGCTATAGATAGGGTTAGCAAATGAAAACTAATATAAATTTACACTCCATCTAGTAGTGGAACTGAAATATAACTAGCTGAAACCTCATTTTCACAGTGGTAGCTAGTGTTCATAGCTATTGTAACATGATCTAGCGAGTATAATGTTTTTTTTAAAGACGTGATTATATGATTTCTACAATATGTCTTTTCTAGCCTGTCAACTTCTCTACTGTTTGTGTCTTTCAAATAATATTCATAGTTTTGTAACCTGCCAAGGAGCCTCTCATTTGATTTTCCTTCATGTTTTGTAGTATTACAAGAGCAACGGCAGGACAAGCTCTGGTATGTTCCTAAAGTGGAAAGATAGAAAACACCCAATGGTGCAGGTATTTTTTTTTACATTACAATTTTTTTTGGAGAATACTTTATTGTTTTATGATTTTTTTTCCTCAAATTTAATATCATATCTATAGCATAAACACTAGACACCTTATTGCTTCACCTTTTCCAAAAAAATTTTGAAAAAACTACACTCGTATGTCTTATTTCTATGTATATGTGATCTTGACTTTCCTTTCTTATTGTGCAACTTTTTTTAATTATTTGTGTTTTCATTGTTATAGAATAAATTTTAGTTTTCTTTAAAATCATTAGTTAGTTTTGCTTTGTGCTTGGGCTTGAGTTGAATCTTTTTTCAATTGATATGCCCAATAGTGGAAAACCTTCTCTTTTTGGTGAGGATAAATTAAACACTTTGATAAAACATGTTCAACTTGTATATCCAGGCAATTGAAAAGAGAATTTCAATCTATGCTCAAGTACCATCTGAAAATGGAGAGGCTATTCAAATTTTAAGGTAGGATATTCCTTCATTTTCTCCATTCTTTTCAAACAAAAATGAATTACTTTCCTAGGACTAAAGCTAAAATTTGCAAAATCATAGGTATGAGAAGAATCAATATTATAAAGCCCATCCTGACTATTTTCTAGATACTGTGAGTTTGATTCCTTACTTTTTGTCTTCCTTTTTTATAATGACAAGAATTGCCTTGAATTGGCTTTGATAAAATTGCACCTTTTTGTGCTTTTTTCTTCACTAACAGTTCAACTTGAAAAATGGTGGGCAGCGAATAGCAACAATGCTTATGTATATAGGTGACAATGTTGAGGGTGGTGAAACATATTTCCCATGGGTGAACTTCTTGCTTCCTAAAGTCTTTCATTTAGACTATTTCTATGTCATTACTAGAAGATAGTTATGAAGCATAAGTGCAAAATTGTCTTTAAAGTGTCACAAATATAGGTTCTTTTCTATATGAGATAAGTAGTCATGCTTTATTTAAAACAAATGATGGTAAATGAAGCAATCATATAGAGATAACATCCCATAGATAGGAAAGATTTTCAACATTTAATTGTTGTCAGGTTCAGTGTCTGTTATTACAAATGCGCAAGTAAAATCTTTTATCTCTCTCTCTCTCTGTGTGTTTTTTTTTGTCATCTTTGGCCAGTGCTTTATAAACTCCAAAACTATGTAGTTTCAATAAGTAGTATACTTTTTTGTTTGTTTGATAATTTTCTTAGTAGGTTTTGGTTGATAAAATCGAGACAAAATTTTAGTAAATGACACTTATAAGGGTTTAATTTTAAATCAAGATCAATAGAATATGAAAATACACTACAAGACTATGGGACTGGATTGAAAATATGTTTTGATAGGAAATGATCAAAATGTCTTTCATTTTTTAAAATATGAAGTGGACTTGTTAAAATCCTAACTTAACTTGTCATTTCACAAATGCATACTTATTAATTCATTAGAAGAACTTCTTAACAATACTTTTTATATATTCAATATTGTTGAACTTATAACAATATGAAGTGGATTTATTAAAATACTAATATAACTTGTCATTTTAATAACGTGTACTTGTGAATTCACGCAGGACACTTATTGACAATACATTCTAGATATTCAATCTTGTTGGTAGTCACAATATGAAGTAGACTTGTTTAAACCCTAAGTTAACTTATCATTTTAGTAATGCATACTTGTGAATTCATTGAAAAAACTTGATGACAATACATTTTAGATATTCAATCTTGTTGACCAATTACATTATGAAGTAGACTTGTTTAAACCCTCAGTTAGCTTGTCATTTTAGTAATGCGTACTTGTGAATTCATTGAGAAAACTTGATGACAATACATTTTAGATATTCAATCTTGTTGACTTGTTATAATATGAAGTGGACTTATTAACACCTTAACATACTTGTCTATTCAGTAATACATACATGTGAATTTATAAGGAGAACTTGTTTAAAATACTTTCTACATACTCAATATTGTTGACTCGTTAAAATATGAAATATACTTGTTAAAACCCTAACAAATTAAAGGGCCTTTTGGTCATTTTCTATAAAAATATATTTTTAATTCAATCCCTTGGTCCTAATTTGAAATTAAAACCCTACATATGTCATTTACTGAAGTTCTCTCTAAAATCATTTTCAAAAGTATGGCTCTTTTAAACTTATCCAGCTCCAAAGTCTTAAAGAACTTGTTACAAGCATGAGTTTAAAGGATAAGTTCATTCCAAAATACTAACCTATTAGATGAAATAATCCCTTAAACTTATAAATTTCACTTCCTTTGTAAGACTCCCTAATGTGAGAAAGGTAACAATGACACCTTATTTGAGAACTAATGTCCTTTGCAACTTTACTTAGCATTTTGCTAGTTCGAACCCTTCACATGTAGTCCTTTCCATGTCATCGGTCTCTCAATAAAAGTATAAATGTTATAAGCACAAGTCTACCTGTTATGTTAATCAATGTATTTATAAGAAAACATGTATTCATGGTTAAAACTAGTTATGTTAATCAATGCATTTTTTACGTAAAAAAAATTATTCTTGTTGTTGTTTTTATTTTACCTATATTCTACCATTTACTTGAAACATTCAATGACTTGGTAAGATGACTATTGTAATTAAGATGATTGTTGTTATCATTGTATTATTATGCTAACATTTCCTAAAGTTTTAATTGGAATCTGTCAAAAGAGGATCCTTTGCTTCTTGTTAATATGCATAAATGCATTGCAGGGTGGTTCAAGTGAGTGCAACTGTGGTGGGAAAATTGTCAAAGGGATCTCTGTCAAACCTATGAAAGGAAATGCAGTACTTTTTTGGAGTATGGTTAGTATCCATATTTGCTTTCTTATATATAAGAGCAACCAGGCGCATTTTTCTTTTAAATTATAAGAGAAGAGTTACACTTTTTATGCTTAAAATAAATATTTGATTTGCTTTAAATTTTACTCCCTTGTCCTTTGTTATAAGGACCTTTGTCATAGTTTTTAATAGAAAATATTTTTTTCCTCTAAATTTTCTAGGCTTTCATATTCCTTGACCAATTAAACATTCTCATAACTAATTAAATAACCTCTTCTAGTTGATGAATTTCATTGAGAGCAATTTTGAAAGTTTAAAAGCATTGACTGATTTCAATGTAATTCCTTTATCTATGAAAAGTTGGTGATAGGTCCTTATAATAAGTGTATTATATGAATGGGTTAAAATGCATTTTTTCCTTATACTTTCCATTGAGAAATGCTGGGTACCCTGTACTAATAAGTGAGTATTTTTCCCTCTAAATCATTTTCCAAAAGAGAAAAAATGCCCCTCTATTAGTGATCCATTAAGGGGGGATTTTTAATCCTCTGAAAAATGGTTTAGGGGACAAATTTCTCACTTATTAATACAGGATACCTCGTGTTCTTCGAAGGAAAGTACAGCGAGAAAAATGCACTTTAACCTTATAATAATTAATAACCATAAGATTTTTAAATAAATTATAGAAAATGACCTCATAAGAAAATTAATAAAGATTAAGTCTTTAAATATTTTAGGTCATTCTTTGTATCTTTTTTTTAGTCAACTAACAATTTTCCTCCAAAAGATTGCACTACCTAAATTTAATATTTTAATATTTTGCACTTTGTATTAAAAAGAAAGGAATAAACCTCCAAATAAATAGCTAAAATGAATAAGTCCTGTTTAATTTGCAACTCTTTTTTTCAATTTTAAAATTAGAAACAGATTACATTATATGAAAATACTAATTAAGAACAAGTGATACTTCTATTTAAAATATCCATTAATTTGACCATTAGTTGACAAAAATTTATAAAGAATGACCTAAATAATTTAAGAAACTTAATCAATATTAATTTTTTTCAAAATATCAATTTTAATCAATATTAAATATTTTAACAATATTTATTAAATTTTATTTTAACATAATAACTTCACGATACCTAGTGCTCTTAGAAAAAGAGTTTATGATAAAATAGTACCAAAGGATATACCTGCTTCTCTAGAATGTGGTTTAGGGAGGAATATTTCATTTATGATTATATGGTGCCTAAAGCTCCTTGAAGGAAAGTAAAGGAGAAAAAATACATTTTAACCCTATGTAAATTGATAGTACAATGAAATAGGATAGCCTAGCAAATATAGACACATAATACAATAGTCATAAAAATCTTCATAGCATATATGTGGTTCATAGGATGCATCTAATTATCCTATTTGTGCTATTGCATCCTTTTTGGTGGGTTTGTTGTTTATTTTTAGAAAATTTAATTAGTTTCAAGTCAAAGGGAATAATAATGTCACCATTTTACCTGTAGAGCTAAGTTCTTTTTTCTACCAAATACTATAAAAATATTCATTTGAGTTTAAAATTATATTAGTTGAAACTTTTACATGTCAAAACTCACAAAATACAAAACACAATATAAGGCATCATCTAAAAATCTTACCTGATCTAAAATGTAGGACATTAAATAACTTTTATATTTTTTTCAACTATACCCCTACTTTATTTATTATTTTATTTTAAAAATATGCATTAGAATTTTAATTAGTATTATTATCAAGGCTTTTATATAGGATATTTAATAAGTACAAATGAAAAAATGTGAACAGTTTCAAGAATTTAATGTTTTAATTAACATTGTTTGTAAACCATAAGTTAACTATGACTTATATTGTAATTTAGAGGAAGTGAAATTTTTTGTTTTTTTACTATTTTTAGAAATTTTTCCTTCTAGTTTTCTTTTCTCCATACTTTCTTCCCAATTTCCCCCGTCCAAACCACTAAGCCTAAAATACTAAAATTAGGAGGAGAAATTAGGGTAAAGTAGCAAATTTGGCCTTGAAGTATTTTTTCAAGAGCATCTAGTAGCCTAAACTATCAAATAGTGTGAAATAAATTATCAACTTTTAAAAATAGAACATCCAGTAGCCTGTTGTTAACTTCAATAGACGAATGTTATGTGGGGCCCACAATGATATGTGACACTCCATGTCAACATGTGTAAAAATGTAAATTTAACTACGAACTATTTTTTTAGGAGCACTAGATAGCTAGCTTCTACTATAGAAAATGGACCATCTAACACCTTCCTATCAATTTTGACTAATCATCATTTATTTTTATATTTATGAGACCTACAACACATCAATCTCTCTAATCTTCTTGCCTTCATTCTTAGTCTCATCTCAAGAATAATAGATTCAAAGAGTTCTTATTTAAAGACATTCACGATGACAGTACTAATGAAGTATAAGTTTGATTTTAGTACATATGGGAAGCTTAATTTCAACTTAATTTAGCCATAAATTATTTCTTCTACTTTGTTGGCATCGTCTTTATGAATGTCTTCAGATAAGAACTCTTTAAACCTCTTCTTCTCAAGTTGGGATTGAGGATGAAGATAAAAAGATTGAAAAAATTGATGCCTTGTGGGTTTAATAAGTCTAAAAATAAATTATGTTTGGTCAAAATTGATGGAAAGATATTGGATGGTCTATTTTTTATAATAAAGGCTACCTAATGCTTCTAAAAAAAATAGTTTGTGAATAAATTTGTACCTTTACACATGCTAATGTGGAGTGCCACATATCATTGCAGGCCTCACATAACAACTGTTATATGAAGTTAACGGTGGGCTATTGGATACTCCATTTTTTTAAAATTGAGAATTTATTTCACACCATCTAATAGTTTAGCCTATCAGGTGCTCCTAGAAAAAAATAATAAATGGTTAAATTTACACATTTACCCTTTATTTACTATAGGTAGAGGTTATGTAGTCCAACTTCATTTGGACCATCCTTGGTTTGGATTACCATCTGCATTTTCTCATTGAATTTTTTTAGCTTTCTACTCCTTTTAGCCATTGAAATTCAAATAAGATCCTTCTTGTTCGTACATCCATGTATTTGGGAAGAGTGGCATAAAAATTTTAACAAAAATTTCTTATGAACTCACATTTTATTTTCATGGCTATTTTCTTTTCCCTTCTTTTTGGTTTGTTTTTTCCTCATTCTATCTGAACACACTATAGACATTTACTTTTGTGAGTTTTCTTCAAAATACAATTGGTGGTCCTTGTAATTTTAGCATGTTTTGATATTAATTTCTATACTTTTTCCATTGTTCCTAGTCCCTCAACTTTTAGCTATTGCAACGTTAGTTCTTATTGTTACTGACAATTAAATCTAGTGATTTATACATAATTATGTTAATTATGTTCTTGAGTTGATAAAATTATGATGAGTTGAATATTGTATGAACAAAATGGCCACTAACCTTTCTATCTTTTTTCCATAGCCATCATGTTCTTCCTTCTTATGTTTAGCCCCATGCATTTAAAGATTATGATTTAGTGTTGTGCTTTTTTTGTGCCTTCTACTTTTTTTTATCAACTCATCATACTTTTAACAAGTCAACATGAAAAGTAACAAAGTTTATGTGCATGTCAACCACCATGAAGTCCTTATGGTCATATTGAAAAATATAGAGACTAGTTTTGTGAACAGATGAAACTTAGGAGACTAGAAACAACAAAAAAAAATATAAGAATTTATGCTGTTAAAAGTACATTGACTAACAATGGTATTTTTTTCCTGGCCATATTTTCCTTTTGACTATATATAGAGGACTTAAAATTGATTATAGTAGTGCCCTAGCTAGTTCTGTAAAAGTATATCCATACTATTCTAATAGCATTGATTATGTCATACGTAGTAGAGTTATGGAGGGAAAATGATGGAAACATAAGGTATTGTATATAATGACTAATAATCATTTATGTTTTAGATGCTAATTTTGTATTATAATATTTTCATTTTTGTAAAAGTTTAAGGAATTTGGTATTGTGCCTTAAAGTTTTACTAAGGACAATTAGACTATAGTTTAAGTGAAATATATATATATATATATATATGATTTCAAGTCTAAATAAGGTAGGATGATTGTGTTTAATGCCCAACAGCTAATGTATAATTATATCGAATATCACATAGATATAATTGATAGAACTCAATTGTGTCGTACAATTCATTTAGCTGACTTTATTTATTAGGATAAAGCTTATTGTTATTGTTTCTTGTTTTTGTTGTATGTATGATCTCAATTTATGTAAACTTCATGGGTGAAAATGATTAACACATTTTTATGTGTTGCTTTGTTATTTTAGGGACTAAATGGACAAATAGATCCGAATAGTCGTCATGGAGCATGTGAGGTACTTTCTGGGACAAAATGGTCTGCAGTAAAGTGGATGAGAGAGAGACCTTACACTTTTCACCATCTCATATAAATATAATTAACTATACAAGGGTTCTTCATTAATGGAGTCTTCCCTTAATGTTGTATATAGTCATATAACAACTAAATGATTGATAATTAAAAGAAAAAGAAAAAAGAAACAAAATGAAATGAGCTTTAAGTTGTTAAAACAATGAATTTATATTTTTTAAAAACAATAAACAAGCTTCTATACCTTTTTTATATAGAAAAGTTTTGGATATTTTACTTTTACTTGCCTACTCTTGTTACCCAAGGTAGATGTAAATAACTCATTTATTTTCTTTTTTTTTAGTACAAGGCAACATAAAACCATGTAAAGGATAATGATGAGGTCATATCAAAACTCATAAGGCTTTTGCACTTTAAAGGTGGATTGTCAAAAAAAAAAAATTAATTAAAAGTGTAATTTTTCTCTTGAAATATTCTCTAAGGAGCACCCAACACCTTAGCGTTTTTGTTAGAGCTATTTTTCCCTTAAGGTAATTAAAATAGAGCAATTTTTTCCTTTTTTTCAAATTTTCTAATGATCAACATTCAAGTCACAGTTAATATTTCTAATGGTCAATGTTGGAAATTTGACAAAAAGGGCAAAAATGCTTCGTTTTAATTACTTTAAGGAAAAAATTGCTCCAACAAAAATGTAATGGTGCTAGGTGCTCCTCAGAAAATACTTTAGGGACAAAAGTACACCTTTACCTAAAAAAATTTAATTCCTAAGTTATCATTAAGAGCTTGACGAGCAAGCTAGTCCACACGCTTGTTAACTTTTTGAAACATATGGTCAAAAGTAACAATCTAGTTTCTCATAGAATGTTCCTTACTCTTTTTGATGGTTTCGGTAAGAATGGTGATTCATTATGAAATCATGTTGGATGAGGATGATGGCTTCAACAGAGTCAAAGTACATATTGACTTTGGTGATTTTATCATTCCAACAAATGTTGAGGCCCTCTAAAGTGCCCAAAAACTCATTGGCAGTGCTAAGGTAATAGCGAAGGTATTTGGAAAAGTATTTGATCTAATTTCCTTAGTCATTATGAATAAGGCCTCCATAAGTAGCAATGCCATTGTTTTAGATAGAACTGTCAATGTCAAGTCTAATTCATCCAAGTTCAAGTAAGTATTATCTTGTAAGGGCTCTATCATGATATATTTGGTGCAAGTGAAAGTTGAGTTTTAATAAGGCCACTATCAAGTGGATGCCTATCTAAGGACATATGATTGAGTTTAATTGAAGGTTGAGATAAGGAAAAATGACAATTAAGGACCCCCCAAGGACATTAATCCTAATTAAGGATTATAAAAACACTAAATCCTAAACCATGGTCCTTAATTAGGATAAAAAATATATCTAACTTTATAAAATTTTCCTTCACAAAACACTAAAAGAAAGCAACTTATTTTTGTGTTCTTTGTTCTTCTTTTTGGGTAGAAAAAATCTGCTCTCATGTGCTCTCGTGTACAAAAAATCTAAGTGAGAAATTAGTGGAATGGATCGTCATTTAGGTCATCATTTTCTCCCCTCTTAGTAATAGGTAATTACATGCATTACTTCTTTTACTTTTTTCTCCCACTCTCATGTGCAAAAAATCTATAGTTTTCTCTTCTTCATCTTTTACATCTTCTCCTCTATCATGCATGAAAGAATTTTTATATATTTATAAATGCTATTTACACTATTTCTCTTTTATAAATAAGAAAAAAAGTAATCTTCTTGATACACATACACACACAAAAAGAAATGATTTCTAAGAATAATAGTGTTGGAAAAAATTGAGTGAAAAACAAGAAAGATGTAATATGGATGCTGAATTTTTTTATTTTCACATGAAAAGTGTGCTAATACTGAATTTTTTTTATCTTTCTTTTTTTCTCTCAATTTTTTTGCACATTATCATTATCAAAAATCATTTCTTGTGCATATATATATAATCTATATAATCATTAATGACATTATTTTTTCTTTGCTAAAAAAGAAAAACGGTGTAAAATAACATTTACAAAGATATAAAAGATGTCTTTCACAGATGACAAAGGAGAAGATGTCAAACATAGAAAAAAGAAAAAATGTAAAACTGCAAATTTTTTGCGCACAAGAGGGGAGAAGATGTAAAAGAAGTAATGCATGTAATTACCTATTACCAAAGGGCAAGAAGATAATGATCCACTCCACTAATATTTTGCCTAGATTTTTTGCTCCCGACAGCACATGAGAGCAGCTTTTTTGCACCTAAAAAAATAGAGAACACATACATAGTATATTATATTTTAGTGTTTTAGTGAAGGGAAATTTTGTAAATTTAGGTATGTTTTTTTATCCTAATTAAGGATCATGGTCCTTAATTGAGATTAATACCCTTAGGGGTCCTTAATTATCATTTTTCCTTGAGATAATTGATGATGTCATGTGTGCAAGTGAAAGAGAAGTCTTTGATAGAATTGTGTTCTTCAAAATATATAAGTTTGCATCTTTCTTTCCAAATATTCCAGCATAAATGAGCAAAGAGTTGTTGCTAAGGAGTTCTTATACCTAAGTCGCCCATGTCATTCTTAGCATTTTAGAGTATCAAATCCTACAAGGAAAGGGAAAAGAATATATTAAATTTAGAATGTTTGATCAATCTCATCCATACCTCCTGAGATTTAAAATAGTCACATAAGATGGAGATGGAAGAATCTTGTGAATTACAACTAAGGGGGTAAACTTTATTATAGGGACCATGTCATCAATTGACAAATTTGGTACGATGGCAATCCCAAGTGGCTTTCTAAAGAAATGTTTTAATTTTTTCTTCTTTTTTTATGAGAAGGTTTTAATATTTTTTTCATTAGTGAGCCACTTCCAAAATTTGGATCAAATTTCAAATTTGTTGTTGGCACATTATTTTCAATAGCTTTATAAGTAGATTTGATAGAAAAAATTACTATCATAAGAAAGCCTCCAATAGCGAACATCATCTCCATTGGAATCAAAAGTTTGCCTAAATAATATGGTTATAATCACTCCAGAGTAAAGACAAAGGCTCATCATGTTACTATTCCATCATCCAATGGTCGAACAAAAATGTGAGACTTTAACATGAAGGATGATATTAGCATTGGGAAAAACATATAATCAATGAAAGGTTTAGGAAGGGCCTACCACCTATCATACCATAAGGATATTTTGTTTCCTTTATCAACTTTCCATCCAATAATTGACTATAAATTTTTCCCAAATTCTACAAGTACTAGTAAACCATAAGGAAAGTGGGTACATGCATATTTGTCATAAAGGATCTGAATCTAAAGACATTCATATTTCAAATAATATCATGCATTTTCTAAGCTTTTGTGCGGCAAAACCTACAGTATTTTTTCCTTGGTAAGTACAAATAACATATCTCGCTGATGGTAAGGATTGTCACTTTCAAGTATTGAGTGCAAAAAAGTAGATATCTTTTAATTAAATTGTTGTGTATATAAGAGCTGTGATTTGAATCTTGAACCACCACTTGTTTAAGTAATAGAAATTTCTATTACTCATGTCAACTTGAATAGGTAAAACCAACTATATTCTAACAAAATGATAAATTAATAGCACATTTTTTTATGAAATTTTAAATATATTATTACATATTGTCATATAATAAGAACACAAAATAAATCTCCTAAAAGAGAAGGAAGAATTGATTAAAGTAAAAGAAATCACTCATCATGATTATTAACCCTAGAAATGGACTCAAACCGAGTAGTACTTTTCTTAATCACTTCTATTGGTTCATTATAATTAAAACTTGTACTAGTGCACACTAATAGATCAACTTAAAGTCATCTTCATCATCACTCGTGGTTAATTATAATGATCATTGATGAAGTACATCTATAGGTACCAAGTAAGAGTGGTATAAATGACAACAATCTAGGTAGAAATGGGAATAGGTCAAATTAGGCCTCAATTAAAAAAGCATGAACCTGTAATGAAGGCTTAAGTCTTAAGCTTATATATATGCTTTTTTTTTCAAGCTTAGGCTAGAGCTTATTACGATCCTGACTAGACTTGAAGTTTGTTTAAAAGCATGGGCCCTTAAAAAGGCTTAAGAAATAAGCTAAATCATCAACAAGGTTAAATCATTCAACCAGAAGAACATAAATTAAAATATAATAATATAAATTAAATGTATTTAATATATAAACAAAATATAATTTATACAAAAAATTAAATATAAAAAGCCTAAATAGCCCAAGCCTAGGAAAAATAGAATTAACCTATTTTGCCAAACAGTCTTTAAAATTAGGCATATTTAACTAAAGAGGCTTAGCTAACCAGGCCAAGCTAGGCCAGCTCCTAACCAGGCCAGACTATTAGCCACCTAATAGGGGACTGGCCTATTAAGCATCATTTTAAAGTTTAATTCCTAAATGTATGTATAAAAAGTATGGTTTAGGAGTGGACAACCCCTTAAATGATGATTAGATTTGTAACATCCTAAATTTCAGTCACAAAAACTAGTTGCTAATAAGGGATAAATTAATAATTAGAGGGTTGATTGTGATTTAAATGTTGAGTTGATAATTTGTGTTGATTGGATGTTGTAATGATATAATTAAAGGGTTAAAAGACAATTCGGGGCAAAATCCATGAGTATAAGTGAGTATTTTCTCACTGTGCTACTCGCCGCGGTGGAAGCTGTATGCTCCACGATGCACTATTCAGGAATCACTTAAAGCTGACGTAAATAGTTCATGAAAATAACTAGAAACACATTTAAAGAGAAGGAGGAGTCTATCTCTGCTAAGGCTTGCAATAACTGGAGCTCAAGAGTCTGCTTCGATTGACAACTTGCTGGGTAAGTATTACGCAATCTCAAGCTTCAATTCTATCCCTTTTTTATTGAATTTTATCGATTGAGAAATCAAATCATGAGATTTTAAGGTGTTGTAATCTAAAAGAAAGGGTTAAAATGGGTTATCGAATACAAAAATAAGGTTTTGTGAGTAGTATGGAGTTGAATGATTGAACTTTGAGAGTTTAAGCTCAAAATGGCCTAAAAGTTTGGTTAACAGTAAGAATTTAGATGAATGAATGGATTAGGAGGTTGTTATGATTGTTTAAGTAGCCTATAGGGCTAATGATAAAAAATAATAGATAAGTGAATTGAAAAGGATTCAATTAAACTATTTTATGTATTAAAGGATTTGGTTTAGTTGAATCAAAACTTGTGAAAAGTGTTGAGAATTGACTGAAGGGCACTGTATTATGTAAATTGAGCACATGTAAAGTTGCTTATGAAAATCTATACCCCAAGGAGCTTAATGTGGTTGGTAACCCTTAATAGCAAGGGTTGAAAGTAACTGGAATAACCCTTTTACTTGTTTATTTATGAAATTGTTTACAAGTATTTTAATATAACTATGTGTATTGTATTATAAACTGATAGAGCAGTAGCATTTTGAAAGTATATACATATGGGTGTGTGAATATTAATTAAAATGAATTTGAAGTTGCACAGCCCCAAAACTCTTTTGGCCACACACACAAAAGGCAGAGAGAGCATACGAACAGCAGAGCAAGAAGAGGGAAGCACGCAAGCATCTCTCACATACAAGCTTCATCTGCTTTAAAGAGAGGACCTAGTATTTGCTTTTATAAAGGAAGGATGAAAAACAGAGGGAGACTCAAAGAGAGAGACAAAGAGTGAAAGAGCAGTGATAAGGATGGAGGAGAAAAACCAAGTATTTTACTTCTACTTTGAGGACCAAAAGCTTGGAACCAAGAAGACTAAAGGGAGTCGGATCTTAGAACCAAGTTGAAGCTGGTAGTAAGGGAGAGATGCACGTTGTAGAAAATAAAGAAAAACAGAGCACAGACGTAGCACTTACATGCAGATGAAAAGGAAGAGAAAGGAACTGGTATTTACTTTTGGAGGTTAGAGCGAGAAAGAGACCGAGAGGAGGAGAGCAACGGTAAAGATTTTTAGAGGTTGGAGTGAGAGAGAAACCTAGAGTGGGAGAGCAGTGGCAGCTAGAACAAGGAAGAGATCAAAAGAGCTACAAAAAAGAGGTGATCTGGGTTTGAGAAAAGTGGGAACTGAAAGAAAAAGAAAGGGAGATGCATGTAGAAGGAGAGAGAGGTCAACAAAGGCAGAAAGAGGAGGTGGGTGTGTACTAAAGGTTGAAGCAGAGAAAGCAAAAAAAAATTGGTCATTCACCGTGGCTTCACGGCAAGAATGAGCTGGGTCATCTATTGTGTTCTCGGTTACTGCCTTTATTGTGAGAGTTATTTTATTGGTCCAGTTTTTGGAAGGAAGGATTATCTAGACTGGGCTAAAGGAAACGGTCTTTGGAGCCCATCAACAAAAGGACCATCACTATATGGGGCAACTATTCGAGCGCTTCTACAAGCTGGCTTTTGTATGGCCATGTACCTATACGCGATGGAAATATTATTTCATTTGGTCAATCTCAAAGGCTTCAATTATTATTTCTGGCCTTAGCTTCAATGGGTGGATAGAATCCTCTCCTCCAAAGCCATGTTGGGATTAGGCCAAAAATGTAGACATAACAGGTGTTGAGTTTGCACGGAGTGTTGTCATGATACCACTTGAGTGGAATATACAAGTCATCAATTGGCTTCATCATTATGAGTTTATTGGTTTTGCATTTTGAGGTTTTCCTTCATCATTCAATGGTTTGAATTATACACGCTAGTCAAGTATCCTAGTGGCTACGTTTTTCCCCAGTATGTGACTTGTTTTTAGAAGTGGCTTTTGATTTAATGTTGTCTTTATTTCTTATATGAAATCCTCTCTTAAATTCTTGAAAACGGTGTGATACTGCCAAACTTGACATTCAGCTAAGAATCATCACTTTGGAGACTTGTTTTTGTTTAACATAAGATTAGGCTTTCTTTTGAAAGCAAAGATGATGCTTGTTAAAAAAAAAAATTTTAATTATTTTATTAGGTGCTTTAGGGTTTTCCAAGAGGTTTGGTTTAGGTAGAGTCATGAGAATTGAAATTGTGTTGTTAATGAGATGAGCCCCAACACAAATTAGTTATAAATGGCTTTGAATATAAGGTGTGCATTAGAGTATTTTATTTTATAGTTATTGCATCATATATGTAACATCCCAAAATTTTAAGACTTGAATTTATTTTAAAAAATAAAATAAAATATATATAATTAAATTAAAATTAAGAATAATTTGATAGAGGTCCAGAATTTGAATTTTACTAAACAAAAGTTAGGTTTTATTTTATTTTTAATTATGAAAAAAATTACCAAAGTTGGCCCAGGAGGACTGCTGTCATGACAGTATCTTTTACTCCACTTTCACCTAGCTTGCTTTCATGTACTATAGGTAAAACCTATAAATTATTTATTTAAAAAAGGTTTTAAATGTTTATTTTGTAATCGTGTATCTGCTTAATGATTTAAATGGTTTGTTTCCTAAATTGGTTTTAGGATTAACTCCTTAACCACACTTAGTTTATTTGAATTGTGTGATTTTTGGATAATACTCGAGGCAAGTGTTACATTTGGTATTAGTTTTAGGTTTATGATTCCTCTTTTCTACTTGGCACCTTAAAATAGATTGCTCTTATGTTCTTTCTCTTCTACCACTAACCTGGACTAATATTGTTTTTCTTTCTCTAGCTTGTTCCTTTAAGAGGGGAGAAAGGTTCGTATGCTTGTACCGTACACCTTTCAATTGTAATATGGCTTGAAGGGGAAGAGGTAGATTAAGGAAATAGGAATGACCACCACCTCCATCTCCTCTGGATCCGCCTCTACTTCCACCACCACCACAGGGAATGGATGCAGTCATGGCTAGGTTGCTTAAAGTGATGGTGGATATACAGCAAAATCTTAGAGGTCATGCTGTTTCATATTAGCATGTTGACCCAGGTACTGGGCAAGGATCTTTTAGTGCTGTGGGAGCTAATGGACCAATTACTGATAACCGAAAATATCCAGACCTTGAAAGAAATTCTCTTACTCTAATCCAATCACATATGATGGTAGTATGCTTGATAGGAAAGCTGAGGAGTGGTTAGATCGGATAGAGTAGTTATTTACTGTAGTGAGGTGTACATCTGAGTAAAGGGTTATCTTGGCTACGATGTAACTTATTGGTGAAGCCAAGCATAGGTGGGATTCTGTTAAGCTCACAGATAGAAGATCTATGACTTGGGCCAAATTTAAAGAAAGATTTTATGATTTTCACTTTCCACCAGCTTTTAGAGACAAGAAAGAGGTAGAGTTTCATGCATTTCAGTAGGGAGACTTAGACGAGGAGACTTTTATAAGAAAATTCAATCAGCTGTCTAAGTTCTCAACATATTTGAAGGCTTTTAATGATAGCAAGTGGAAAGCAAAGAGGTTATTGGAAAAGATAAGGCCAAAATACCGCCAGTAGTTGTCTTTGTTGAGCGAGGTGACATATGATGAGATGTGCAATCGTCTGAGGATTGCTACTCGTTGAGGCCAAAACAAAAAAAGTAGCCAAAGTAGGGATACACGAGGTCGATTTTCTTCTGGGTTGGCTCCTACTGGTGGTGTATCCAAGAGAATGGATTTTAGCTCTGGTTCTTCTTTCGATGGCTCCTTTAGAGTCAGGTCTTCTTCTACTTCTGGTAATCAGAATTTAAATAGGGGTTTAAGATTTCAAGGTAATCAGGGTGGTAATATGAGATCTGGGGGTTTTCATTTCTCTGGGAATGCTCCAGCACGTTCTTCACAGGCCAGTCAGGGCCCCATTCTGAGCACAGCGAGGTCACCTTACGATAGATGTGGTAGGGTTCATTCTGGTTATTGCTTTGCTTGTTTCAAGTATAGAAAGTTAGGCCATTTGATCCATGACTACCTTAATTTGCATGAGAGCTCAGGCCGGAGGAACATGATTCTCGATAGAGTGTATACAGTATCCCAGAAGGAGGTTAGGAAGTCATCAAATCTAATTATTGGTATGGTTTCTATCTGTGGCCTTGATTTAAAAGCTTTGTTTGATTGTGGTGCGATGCATTCTTTTATTTCTGCTAAGCACTTAGATGGAATGGGTATGCTTATTGACCGATTGCCACATGATATAGAAGTTTCCTCTACTTCTAATTTAGTTGGTCGATATAGTGTGATGTGTAGGACTAAGATGACTTTTAATAGGCGATTGACTTGGGTGAATGTGATCAAATTACCTATGCAGGGGATTGATTTAATCATCAGTATGGATTGGTTGACAGCTTATAGTGCTATCTTAATTGTGTGGCTAAGACAGTGACTTTGGTAGAAGTATTGGAGGTTATCTAGGAATACCCTGATCATTCTTGTTTTCTTTCTTCTTTACAAGCTGAAGGGTTGATTGAACAGGGTTGTGAGGCTTATGTGGTAGTGCTCGCTACCCAATGGTCTAAAACAGGTAAAGTGGATGAAATTGAGGTTGTTAGGGAGTTCCTGAAGGTGTTTTTAAAGGATGTGTCAGGATTACCTCCAGAGCATGAGGTTGAATTCTCGATTGACCTAGTACCAGGGACTCAACCAATTTCAAAGGCTCCCTATAGAATGGCTCCTTTAAAGTTAACTGAGTTGAAGAAGCAGCTTGAGGAGCTGTTAGATAAGGGATTTATTAGACCCAGTATTTCTCCTTAGGGATCCCCTATCTTATTTGTGAAGAAAAAGGATGGTAGTTTAAGATTATATATCGATTACAGGCAGTTGAATAAGGTTACAGTGAAGAACAAGTACCCACTACCTCACATCGATGATCTCTTGGATCAGTTGGTTGGTGCCACAATTTTCTCTAAGATTGATTTACGTTCAGGGTACCATCATTTAAGGGTTAGTGAGAAGGATGTGGCGAAGATGGCTTTCAGAACTCAATATGGTCATTTTGAGTTTTTGGTTATGCCATTCGAGCTAACTAATGCGCCTGCGGTTTTCATGGACTATATGAACTGCATCTTTCAGCCTTTCTTGGATCAATTTATGGTGGTTTTTATTGATGATATACTGATCTACTCTAAAGATAAGGAGCAACATGCCAAACACTTAAGGACTATCCTAAGGTTTTTGCGAGATCATAAGCTATATGCCAAGCTCAATAAGTGCGAGTTTTAGATGAGAGAGGTTAGATTCTTAGGACATATCATGTCAACAAATGGTATTACAGTTGATTCGTGTAAGGTTGAGGCGGTCTTGCAATGGGAGAGACCAAAATCAATAATAGAGATCCGTAGTTTTCTGGGGTTAGCAGGTTACTACTGGCATTTTATTAAAGGTTTCTCTCAATTTCTATGCCTTTGACTAGGCTCATAAGGAAGGATAGGCCATTTATCTAGGATGATAGGTACGAGATAGCTTCTCTTGAGTTGAAAGAAAGGTTAACGATAGCTCCAATGTTGGTGATTTAGATCCTCAAAAGCCTTATGACGTGTATACTGATGCCTCTCATAAGAGTCTTGGTTGTGTTCTAATACAAGATAAGAGGGCAATGGCATATGCATCTCAACAACTTAGGCCACATGAGGCGAATTATTCGACGCATGATCTCGAGTTAGTTGCGGTGGTCTTTGCATTGAAGATCTGGCATCATTATCTTTATGGAACAGAGTTCAAGGTTATGAGTAACCATAAAAGTCTCAAGTACCTGGTGGATCAAAAAGAGCTAAACATCAGACAAAGACATTGGATGGAGTTTCTTAAAGATTATAATTTTAAATTTAAGTATCATCTAGGGAAATCAAATGTGGTAGCAGATGCTCTTAGTCACAAGACCTTACATGTAGCCTATTTAATGGTTTGGGAGCATAGATTGATAGAGTCTTTGGTTGAGACTTCTCTGGGTATGACTAAGTTCTCCTTAAATGGTCTTAAGACTACGATTATTTCTAATGAATTTTGGAAACAAATGCGAGATGCTCAGCTTTAAGATCCGACTTTGTTAAAAATAAGTCAAGACATCGAGAATGGTGAGATAATAAACTATTAGTTTAGTGATGATAGGTATGTGGTTTTCAAGGATAGAGTGTGTATTCCCAACAATGAGTCTATTCGAAAGAAATTGTTGGATGAGGCGCATCGTAGTAGCTACACCCTTCATCTCGATGCTACTAAGATGTATCATGACATGCAGCGTCACTGGTGGTGGTCAGGTGTGAAAAAGGATGTCATAGAGTATGTTAGTAAGTATTTTACTTGTCAAAAGGTCAAAATAAAGCACCAAAAGCCATTAGGGTTGTTATAGCCTTCAGAGATTCTTAAATGGAAATGGGACAGTATTTTGATGGATTTTGTATCTAGTATGTCGAGAACCCAAGCTAGTTTTAATTCTATCTAAGTAATTGTAGATCATTTGACTAAGTCAGTACATTTCTTATCGGTCAAGACCACCTATACGGTTGATAAGTATGCTGAAATCTACATTAAGGAGATTGTGCGACTATATGGGGTACCGAGAGATATTGTTTCAGACCGTGATCCTCGGTTTACATCAAATTTTTGGCAAGCTATGCAAAAGGCTATAGGCACGGATCTGAAGTTCAGTAGGTCCTATCATCCACAGATGGATAGACAAACTGAGCAAACGATCCAAACATTAAAGGATATGTTGAGGTCATGTGCCCTAGAGCTTCAGGGAAGCTGGGATAAGCATTTGCCTCTAGCGGAGTTTGCTTATAATAACAATTATCATGCCAGTATTCAAATGGCTCTTTATGAAGCATTGTATGAAAAACGGTGCAGATCACCTCTCTGTTGGTATGAGTTGAGTGAGAGGACAATGATGGGACCGAATGAGGTAGATGAGACCATGAAAAAAATCAAATTGATCTAACAAAAGCTTCTTATGGCACAGAGTAGACAGAAAAGTTATGCAGACAATCATCGTAAGGACCTATTTTTTGAGGTTGGGGATCATGTGTTTCTCAAGATTTCCCCATTGACGGACGTTGGACACTCAATTCGGGCTAAGAATTGTCTCCTTGATATATAGGTCCTTTTGAGGTTTTGAAGAAAGTTAGGCTGGTGGCTTATCAGTTGGCATTGCTGCCTCAGTTAGCGAGTCTATACAATGTGTTTCATGTGTCACAGCTGAAGAAGTACCAGCCAGACCTGTTGCATGTGATAAAACTTGAGGAGATTGAAATTTAAGAGAATTTAACCTACCAGACTGAACCAGATCATATTGTGGATGCTAATGATAAGCAGCTCAGAAATAAGACAATCCGGTTGGTAAAAGTGATTTGGAAAAGGACAGTTCTAGGAGATGCAACCTAGGAGACTAAAGATCAAATAAGAAAGGAGTATCCACAGTTGTTTCCCTAGGTATGTTTCTCTCTTTGATTCATGAATTAACTTAGATTTTAGGGACAAAATTCTTTTTAAAAGAGGGGAGAATCTAACATCCTGAAATTTTAAGACTTGGATTTATTTTTTAAAAAATAAAATAAAATATATATAATTAAATTAAAATTAAGAATAAGGTGATAGAAGTCTAGAGTTTGAATTTTACTAAGCAAAAGTTGGGTTTTATTTTATTTTTAACTATGAAAAAAATTATCAAAGTTAGCCCGAGAGGGCTATCATGACAGCATCTTTTATCGTGCTTTCACCTATCTTGCTTCTGTGTGCTATAGGTAAAACCTATAAATTATTTATTTAAAAAAGGTTTTAAATGTTTATTTTACAATCGTGTATCTACTTAGTGATTTAAATGGTTTGTTTCCTAAGTTAGTTTTAGGATTAACTCTTTAATCACACTTAGTTTATTTGAATTGTGTGATTTTTGGATAACACTTGAGGCAAGTGTTACAAGATATTAACTTAGTCTTCATATTATTCATATCACTTCATCAATCTAGAGTTGCTTCTAAAGGTAAGCCATTTTTCTATAGCCATGAAATTTCAAATTTATATGTTATGCACATTTAGTAGAGCTTAATATAGTCATATTAATGTCAAAGTTTGTTTTTACTCTTCACACCACTCTTTCAAAGTTCATCTTGCGAGATTTTAAGAATCTCCACAGATATTTTAAATAATCTCATATCATATAAATCAATAAGGTTTTACAGGTATAAGGATCAAACTTGTATATATTAACGGGGTTCTAATGGCCCATTATTTAAATTAATTATTTTTTTTAAATTTAAAAATTAATAAAATATGTAACAGTATCGTGTGAGATTTAAAGAATCTCTACAAATGCTCAAATTAATTGCCTCATAGTGTGAGATAATAAATTCTTGCAAATATCGTGATTCTCAATTTATATAAAAATAAATAAATGAATTTTGTAAAAAAAATAATAAACATTTTGTTAAAAAATTAATTAATTAAATTAATGTATTTGAATAATAAACTATAAATCTTTTGGTCATGTGAGATTTTTGAATCTCCATAGATATCTAGAATAATCATCTTATCGTGTAAGTCAACAAGACTTTACAGGTATAGCGATTAAGATTTCTATATTTAAAAATATATATTGTATAATTATAAATTAAAATATATTTAAAATATATTATTTAATTCTTTATTGTGTGAGGATTTTGAATCTCCTCATATATTGAGGATAATCATACTCTATATAAGTTAATAAGGCTTTACAAGTATAATGATTAAGAGTCTTTAAAAAATATAAATATATATATATACACACACATTTAAAGAAATTACTATTAATACATAAGAATATAAATAAATAAATTAAGTTATTAAAATCTTTTACTATGTGAGATTTTAGAATGTCCGCAAATATTTAGAATAATTGCATTATTGTATGAACCAATAAGGCTTTGCAGGTATAACGATTAAATTTTTAATAGTAAAATATTAAAAAAATAATTTAAAATCTTTACCTTTTTCTTATTTCAAAATTTCAAAATTGAGAAAATATTTAAAATTAAATTAATTTTTGCAATTTAAAACATACATATCAAAATTTCCGAAATTATTTTATTTGTAAAATGGTAAATTATCTTAATTAATTTCTCTTCAAAAAATATTTTTACCAACAATTTATAATCTCGAACTACATGGACTTTGATCCCCATCACAAGGTATGTAAGCATCAGAGTTTGATTCTGAGTCAAGTTCTTTCTTGTGCATAAATAAATATCTTTCACTTAATGACAATCATTTTTTATCAAACATATGAATAAGAAAGGGATAATTAAAAGAATTTTAAAGCTATATTAATTTAGCACAACAAACTTTTAGTAACTGTTCTTACGAACGGGTGTTGTGGGGTGCCTAACACCTTTCTCACGTTCAATCAACTCCCGAATCTATTTTCTAATTTCGCAGACATCCTTATCTCCTTTGATTGATTTCCCAAGATTTTCTTAAAATTTTGGTGGCGATTCTCATTCTGCCGATTCTTGACCTAAAGGCTGGAACCTTTACTTTCGAGCACCGCTGGCGTCGCATTTTTGAGTATGACAAGTACATTTATGATTCCTGATCATATGGTGAGATGGAGCCCCATATGTAAAAGTCGAAGGGTTGAAAGTGAAACAAGTCTAGTATTATATATGTATTTTCCTCATATAAGACCACAATTATGTAATATGGCATTGAGAGGCCAAAATAGGCTATTGATGTTATATATATGTATTGTGATGTTAATTAGGTATATGTGGTCCTTTTGGACTTGATTCAAGGCTCGAAGTAATCTAATAGAACAAGGAATGAGAATTGAGAACTTAGGGTGTAAGTTTTTGAAAAAAAAAGTGACTTTTTGCATCTCGGGTATCCAATTTTAGATTGAACCATCAGATCGGGTCCAAACTTATTCTATTAGCTAGTATATGATATAAGTTTCATGTAGGTACTTGAATCACTCCAATCAGACGTCAAATGTGAAAACGGTACATGCTTGAAGTTTGTCATTTTTGTTAATAAATGAAAGCAAAAATTTTGGACTGACACGCCACGGAGAATGACATAGAGAAAATAGGTGTGTGACTTTGTGTCATATGTCGTGGCGCACGTATTGCACGTCGTGGCGCATGGCCTTTTTTCGGGGTTGAGAGGTTATAGCTTTTTAAGTCATTTGATTGTATTTATGCTTTCATTAATCCTCTTATTTGAATATATATTTTAAAAAATCAGAATCCCACTATTTGAAAACAAATAAAGGGCCATTACTCTAATTTTAACTATTATTTTTGTTTGTTGATTGTATAATGAAAATGATAAAATCTAGATTGAGTTCAGACTTTTCAAGATTTCTTAAAGAATTAATCTTATAACTACCAACTATTGTCAACTATGAGATACTTTTTTTTTTGAGGGGGGGGGGGTGGTACATCTATGGGCTGTTTGGATACCTACAAATAATCAATTGCGGAGCCCCATGCCATGGTTTTAAAAATATACATATATATATATATATATATATATATTCATATACCCCATCTTTTCTCAAACTCTCATTTACCTTCAAATTCCATTTTAGCATAAGCTTTCGATTTTTCCATCTGAGAGTTGATTTTCACTGTTCGAGCATTTTTCTCCATTTTACCCCTTCATAAAGATTAATTTCATCAATATTACATTATAAAAAGGAATGTCCTTTATTATAATTTTGCAGATTTTTAATTGATTTTGAAAAATTTTCCAAACATGTATAATTTTATTAAAATCAATTTCAAAAAAAATATTATCCAAACATCATTACATTCTGCTAATCAAATTTTACCATAATCAATTGTTGCGAATTGATGAACCTGTTTGGCATTTTTTGGGATCTTGTAGTATTTAAATATATTATGTGAAGCTTGTGTGTAATGCTTCCTTCAAAAAAAAAATCACTCTAACAGTCATATTTTTTAAATCACACTATTTATATAACTTAAGAACAGTATATAGATTTTCTGATAAAAATTTCGCATATTCATCAGAAAAATTCTTGCAACACTCATTCAGGACAAAACAATCCATTGCAAAATCAATTTGACTTCCATTGAATTTTTATTTTTTTTACCATATTAGATATTTCAGTCTACAATGTCAATGCAACGCAAAAAGATATTTTTCCTTTTTAAAATTAAAATTTTCTTTTAATTTTTCTTAGAGTGGAGAAAATTAAGAAAGAATAAAGACAAAATATGTCTTTCTCTTTCAGGTTTTTTTTATTAATTTTCTATTTCATATTTTCTTCCAATTCGAAACAAAGCCTAAGAATATCTGCTTGATCATCTGTCATCACCACCTTCTCCATTTCTTCGAAGTTTGGTTTGTTTCCAAACAACATAATAAGACAGCATTTTACTTTCTTTTTCTTTTTTGTTTTTGATTGAGCACAGGTATAATCTTGTTTAAAGTGTGATATGATATTAAATATAATCATATCTCTTAAAAAAAAATTCAAACCTTTATCCATCTTACATTACGGAGGACAAAACATTTTACTCTTTGGTCGTCATACAAGACAAGCATGCGATTAATACATGAATTAATATTAATAAATTTAATTTTAAGAAATTAATCAATTAGTCACTTATCATCCACATATATCTATATATGAGAGATGATAATTCAAGCAAGATGGACCAATTTGGACCAAATTCAATTTAATTAGGCCAAATTTATTTACATTAGGCTCAAAATATTTATAAAATAACTCATGATTATGTCCAACCCTAACAATCTAGAGCTTTGAAATTATTTGGGCTTACTCAAATATCGTGGTTTCTAAATTTTACAGACTTATTTGTAATTAAATATACGTAAGAGTACTCATAATTTTTCTTAGTAATAACTATCTAAAATAACTTAATCTCTATTTTATTTTCAAAAGTAACAACTTATTCCCACCAACCTTTAATTCAATCTGTTAATGTTAGTTAATCAAAGATTTAAAAACCAAACTAGCCACCAAATCATATGAGAGTACATACTATTCTATATTCCATTAGTGTTGATCTTTATTTTAAAAATAATCTTATTACCTTTATGTAAAAGAAAAAAACCTTTCACCATTGCCAATTGCTAAAGCTCAAATGTTGCCAACCACGGGAGTCCCATCGTCCGCTTTAAAATTTTACTTTTCACATTCAAAAAATAAAATTTTACTTTTAAAATGTTGAAAGTTATTTAGATAAAATATTTTATAAAAAAAAACATCCTAAAAGCATATCTAAATAGTAATTGAAAGCAGATCTAAGAAGTGTAACTATTTAAAACTTTTGAAAAGTGAAATGTTATTTGATTATACTACCTCAAGTTTAATCTCTTACGCTTTTATTTAAAAAATAGTTAATTTATTAAAAATATAATTATCATTTCAATAATAAAAATTAGGTATCAAGTTTCTAGCATTATAAATTGAATATTAATTATGTTAATTTTTGGCATTAATGTATAATAAAAATTATAAATTTTTATCACATTTTTTAAAATTACAAATTAAAAATGTGCAAATAATTAGAGATCAAGTTTTTAGTATTATAGATCAAATTTCATGTCATTTAAAATCTTTATCATATTTTTAAATATTTTAAATATATTATATTTATATAATAAAAATTATAAATTATCATAAATCAATGCTTTTTTTGTAATTATATATTTAAAAATATATTTCATTATCATAATCCAAACAACTTTCAATGTATCAAACTGATATTTAAAAAAATATATCCAAATACAAAATCACTACAGTAACTAACTTTCATTAAATGAACTTTTATTAAATAAATTTTTGACAAACTAAAAACTAAACACACTTAATAGTTGGCCGTTGAAGAATTATTTTAAAAAAATAGACTATTTCACTTTAAGAAACAATAACTTTAATTATAAAAAATATAACAAAATCTTTAATAATGACAACTATTAGTGTTAGCGATACCTGATAATATGGAAATCAATGGCCACTAATTTAAAAAATGATAATTTTAATTATATTAAATGACAACAAAAATTTTGGCTTGGTCTTCACACTCAAAAGGTCAAAGTCATAAAAATTTCAGATTTTAATTAGACAAAATTTATGTGCTCTTTTAAATTAACAAACAAACATTTGGGAACATTTATTCAAGAAGTAATCCCCTATGTTCTTTTTTTAAAATAAAATAAATTTTTGGAAATGTTTTGGAAAAACTGGAACATTCCCCTATCTGCTGATCTTGGCTACTTCTTGGTTTTTTTTTTCCCCTTTATTTTTATCTAATGCCTTTTTTTTTTTTAATGAACTGGCAGGTATTGAATCAACATGCATAATTGCACATGGACAATTTTTTCCAACTCGCATAATTAACACCGTCGGAGTCACCTGCGGAGAGATTGAAAGATGATGAGCAATAGATTTTTTTTTTTTTTGAAATAAATAGAAATTAACTGAGTTCGTTAATGATTGATTAATTAATTCTTCCTTATATTTTAAAATAATGAATAATTCAATGTAGATATAAAATATAAAGTACTTAATAAATTGTACCATTATTTATAAGTCATGCATGATAAGATGTAGTTTAAACTCTGTAGAAGCATGTTGGTCAAAGAAAGAAAAAAGGGGCGGGGGAATATCATTTAAGGAGCACTGAAACAATTTAATACAATCAAGAACCAAAACATTATGAAATATTACCAAGGAACTAATTTGAAAATAATTTTAAATAGAAAAAAACTATAATACAACTATTTTCCTTTTTTAATTTTAAACTTGTTAATCAATAAATAATTTCTTATTAAATGCAAATTAATACTTGTTAATTAACAAATGATTACTTGTTAAAACATAATCAATATTTGTCCCTTTTCACAACTAATATAACATCTCAATTTAAATTTTAAAAGTTAATTAGAGTTAATAAAAATTAAAATGAATATTTGAAGATAACTAAATTAATTAGGAGATGATTATTAAGCTTAACTAAGAATATAAATTTAAATCAATATTTTTAGAAAATGAAAAAATAATAATAATAATGAAAAAGCTTTTGTTTCATTTTAACAAAAACAAACACCAATTCCGCAGCTAACAAGTTCAGAAATGTCATTTTGCTTGAGAGACAACTCTTGTTTAAAAAATAATGAAGATGACACATCAGATTGAGAATAATTCTTCCCGTAATAAAACTTCATCATGTCGTTAACAGATCACTTGTTTGATCATCATGAACATATAACATGTTTTCCACCAACAAAAATTTGGCCAATGAGGCCAAAACTAAATTACAATATGTTAACTGTCTGCTTTCAACATCGATAAAGAAAATTGACAAGCCAACAAATTTTATTTTTTTTTATCCTTGAAGTAAAATTTTAATGGGAAGCAATTAGTTTGCTTTCACAACTTGAGGAAGAGATTTGAGAAGGGACAATGAGGGCTTTCGAACAGTGTGAGTCAGCAGTATCACAAGTGTCATAAGAGTTAAAGCGCCAGCCTGATGTGCAGCGCCCAGTGAGACAGGAACGTATGAAAGAAGTGTTGAAACTCCTAATGTAACCTACAAGACAACATAAAATCAATTATATTTTATACCTCAGACAAGAAAGCAGGTATTCTAGAATAATTCAGTCTACGAAAGACATGGACTAGACTGATCACGAGGTAACGTGTAAAAACATTGAGATGGATCCACTGAAAAGATATGCACAATACGCTTCTATATCCACAATATGCTTCAATATGCTCATTGAACGCAACTACTCCAAAAGCCATCCACTCTCAGTTATTATCAAAACTATCAAAGATTTTACTGTGAAGGACTGCAATTTCATATTTGTAGAAAAGAAAACAATGCACCAATCTATTGACTCACAAGACTTCAAGTGATAATTTTGATATGATGATTTTCGACAGCCCACCTCCAACTATAAAAATCTTATGGTTTTAAAGATGAACTGATTATTGTCTGTTTGCATGGTTTTTCCATGGCCTTGTGTTAAATATCAGTGTATCAGCTTAGTTTACTTATCTTTCATAAAAGGGTCTACCTCAAATTTTTGGAGTCTGAAATGTGAATATGTCAAGGTATAGAAGCTAATGACACGATGGCAATTGAGAAAACATACAGCTCACATTAAAGAAAACTGAGGTCCCATTTGGATGTTAGAATGGAATGGAATGGAGTGAAAAAAATAAAAACAAAAATAAAATGATCAAAATGTAAAGAGCGATAAATGAACCATATTTTCAAGAGAAATGGATGATTTAGTTCATGAAGTTGGGAATCATGATCCATGAAATTTGTGAAAGTGTGATGATTTCCACATTTGTCATATGTAGTATTGAGTTTTATTATACTTATAATAAGAGGAAGGTAGTTTAGTTTATTTTTATTTCAACTTTTTCAATTTATTCCGTTCTCATCCTTTTTAGCAATCAAACAAGACCTAAAACATCTGAAGTTTGAACATGCAGCTCAGCTAAAGAGGTGATATATGAGCAGGAAAGATAGCCAACAGAAAACAAAAAAGAAACACAAATATGTAGCGTTCAAATTGAAATAAAACCTGAAGAGCAGTCATCCCAACAATGCTTCCGATCAGAGACCGAACAGCAGGATGCATGTCCAGCTTTCTAGTTGACCACCATAAAGCACATACTGAAATCAGACTTGCAGTTGCAAGGATGCGATGATCAAGCTGTGACATTTATTTGAAACTCATGATTAAATTCCATATAGGCATGACGCTAAAAATAAACACTGGAATGTAGTGGTTTTGCTGACTTACAAATAGTCCTACAGAATTTAAAAAAAAAAAATCATTTGCTGATCTGGTTAGAGAAATTATCGAATAAAAAAGTTGCTTCTAATTGAAATTAAAAATTTGTCACCAAAATGCAATATCAGCCTATCAGTAAGTACCCATTCCAAAACTGGATGCATCATCTTTATCTTAATTACCCTTCATTTCCATTTAATCCCTCAATTCTTGAAAGCAAATAAGAAAACCATGAGAAAATAGGCGTTCAAGTGGCATCCATATCATGGACAGTCACCTGTACAGTTGATGTATTCTCAAAGAAGTTCCGAATCAGAGGTTTCATTTCAAAAATATCATCTGGTATCCATGTATCACCCATCATTGGAAAAGTATTGAATGCATGCCCCTGGAAATCCACAAGCAAACAGAACGATTTTTCTTTACTCATCAAAGTTTTGATTATAACAGAGACAGAAATACGAAAAGCATTGAAATAAAAGACATACTAACATACAGCATCATTTCCAGCAACAAATGCACCTGAAATAGCTGTCAAACCAACAAGTAAGCTTATAGGTAGTGCAAGCTTCTTCACTTTAGCAGCCTCATGAACCCATGCCAGTGATTCTGCTGGTGGTTCAGGCATAACAACAGACAAAGCAGTCCAGAAGAGACCACAGTAAATAGCAAATGCTGAAGTAAGATGAGCAGCAAGGCGATAAGGGCTGACCCTTGGTTGAGAATATTCTGATGCTGGTTCCTGTAGAAGATTAGTTTTAGAATATGATACTGTTAAGTGTTAACCAATATGATGCAGTTCAGTGTTAACCAACAAAACGTCAAAATCAATAGAGGAATTTGCCTACCTCTAAACCACTTCTAACCATCCACCATCCAATTAAACCCTGGCCAGCCCCAAGGGCAAAGAGAGTAGAGAGTCTGAGTCCCAATCTTAAGGTAATGTACCCCTTACGGAGAAAATATGAGAAGGGCAAAGCAAACATAACCCCCAATGCCCTTCCCCACATGCGATGTGCATACTCCATCCAATATATAAATTTGAAATCTTCAATCTTCATTCCTTTGTTAACTCTGCAGGGAAGTATCATCTGCCATCCATCAGAATTTTTTTACCCCATCAAAACCAAGCTTGACTCACTTAAACTCTGGTCAATCCATCACATTTTGCGGACTACTCTACCCCATTGACATATTAATCTTATTGAATATTACAATATTTTTAGCCAAAATTTGATAGTCTTAGATAATACTTTAAAATTTGATGTGTAGTACAAGCTACTAATACTAATAACACTAACAATGCAATATTACATTAACATTGCAAGAATCGCAGTGATGCTTGCACTTGTTACTTACCGCTTGTATTCAGGTGATTGCTTATATTTCTCAAACTCTTGCTGCCATTCCTCATCAGACAAAGGAGGGAGACTGCCAGTGAATTTCCAATCAGTCATTGAAAGACCAGATCGCGTCAGTCTAGTAACACCCCCAAGTACCACCATACTAAAAACCCATGCGGCTGAGCCAAAAAGCCATATTCCAACGGCTTTCTGGGCATGAGGTCCCGAAGTTACTAGTAGCTTCACGCCCTCTTTCTGTGTCACCTCAGCAGATGCCACATTGCAAAAGCTCCTCGTGTATGACACGTTATGACCCTAAAAGTATCGTAACATTTTCCTTCAAACCAATTATACAAAGCATCACAATAAAGAAAGCTTCGTCACCCTGAAGAGCTGCATAATCAAAAGGGAAATGATACAATAATAACTACTAGACCCCAGACAAAACCAAAACCCAATCTCTCCAACCTGTTGAATGCAGAAAATTGAATTGCCAAAGAAAGGAAAGCAATGGGCTAAATTCAAAAGATAGTGAAGTCAGAAGAAGAGACACGACAAGACCTTAGGCTGCGATCGGAAATTATGCAAATATTGCCGAGCGATGGTCGGATAAAACAGCCTAGATGAATCCTCAAGTGGAAAATCTGAAGTTGGCCTTGTTCCTCTCAGTTTGTAAGTCCCAATTACATCTTTGCTGCGCCTCAAAAGTGACCAGGCCACTCTGCTTCGAAACATCTCTCTCTCTCTCTCTCTCTCTCTCTCTCTCTAGCTACTCTACGCTGTGAGGGGCTTAGCCAGGGTTTAAGCAAGACGACGATGCACTAATCCCTTTCCGCGAGCCTGTGATGTCGTCGTTTTGAGGGTAATTCCAGATTGATTCTGTCTTTTTTTTTTTTTTTTTTGGTGAAATCAATTTGGCATGACGTTTTGAGTTTGGCAGCCTGGCAGCCCATAGTATAAAAGAAAGAACTCGAGGCCAAGCTAGACCAGACTTTGTACATTGGATTGGGAAACTGATCTCTTTAACCCAGTGCCTCAATTTTGCCTTTTCTTTTGTTTTTTCCCCCCTCTGTATCCAATTAAGACGTGAAAAATATTTATAATTATATAAAATTTAAGATAAAATATTAATAACTAATCATAATAAATATATAACAATCTCCAACACGATTCAACAATAACGAAAACCATTCAAATTATTCAAGTTACAATCCATAATAATAAAAATTCATAAAAACCTTCAATAAATCCAAACTACGTTGCAACAAGTTAACAATGCCTGCCGTATGAATAATTTTAGTGTTACGCCACACCAAAGCAAGCAAGATTGGTGTGAAGTACAAGGTGAATCTCGCTTCGTAAGTTTAATTAATTTATAATTTTGTAATTATACTTTGAAAAAAATCCACTTTACTAATATAATGACAATTAATATTATAATGTTCATTCATGAATATTTGTATGAATTTCATAATCAACTACTGCAAGAGTTGGATAATTGTTATTTTAAAATGAAAATGTTTAGAGCAATCTTAAAATGAATTTTTATTCTTTTGAAGTAAGTGTTAACTATGGCAAATCATAAAAACAAGTTACTATAAATGTAGCTTTACCATAGCAATTATTACAACTATCCAATAGGGAAATCCTACTTAATTTTCTCAAGAAGTCGTACCTTGATGATTTGAAATTTTTAAAACACTTAAAGTATATGTACATATAAATCCACATGGATAAATATTTGTAGTATCAAAAATAGAAATCAAAACAAGGTTTTTTTTTTTTAATGTATAATTTCTACTCGATAATAAGTGTTTGAATAAAGCATTTTCTCAAAAACAAGTTTCTTCAGAAGAATTGATATGGCACGCGATACTTGTCATGAGAAATCAGCTCATATGGGAAAATTACCAATCAAGACCAACATATGCCATGAATAGCAAGCCATGTATAACAATCATACTCAAATATCATAAATAATAAGTGCAACTCAAAAGTCATGAATAACAGGCACAATTCAAAAGTCACAAATAATAAGTGCAGCACATAGGCCACAAATAACATGAGTTGACATATAACTTATGAGGGTAAATAACAAATTCAACACGATTTGAAACTATGAAAAAAAAAAAGCACAAGTATAAAGACTCAAACAATCGGCGCAACATTTGGTCCCTCCATACAGTTTCACAATTATATATGAAATTTCACACCTTCAATCCATAAAAATTTCTCTTTTAAAATAAACAAATAAATACATAAATTCTACAGAACATTTATAAAACCATATTTCAAACTTCCTCTGAAATGCATTGCATAGATGTATTTATATACACATATAATAAGATAATATATTACTGAAAGAAATCAGATTAAAATTTCAAGTAACATAATTAGTCATAAACTTCTGTTGTAGTTGTATAAGTCTTTCAAGCATTCTAATCGACAAAATAAAAACTTATTGCAAGCTTGTACTAATCTTAACATTGTACAACAATTTATTCCTAATATTTGTAAAAATCATGACAAACAAGTCATCATGCACTTAAGCCTAAGATGGTGCCTAAACTCAGAATAACTTAAACAAATCTCAAATGAGGAAAAAGATCAAATTCATGCTAAATTCTGTTATGAAGACATGCAACCACATTATAAACAACCATAGGACTCTTCAAATAAAGAAAATAAAGGTTTAGGTAAATATCATATTAATGTGGTATATCCTTTACCTTTAGTAACCTTTTTTGTTTTTTGGCAAAACTCATTAAAATTAAAGTGATTTAATGTCAAAAAAGAAATAGCAATGTTTTATATCTTTTTGACAAATAAAGTTCTAACATATATATATATATATATATATATAAAACTAGGACTCCAAGCACACGTGCCAAGGTACTAAGAATCCATATCATCTTCATGTTTTCCTTCTGCGCTAACATATGTACGTGGGCTAAATAATTTCTCAACAATAAATATTTATTCAACCTTTGAAAATACAATGCACGCATTTATGCGTATGAATGCAATGAATTAATTTCATGATTTGATTCTTTAGTTTAGGAAAATTATAATCATGGAAAAAATTTGTGAGGAAATTAAATGCATGAATCCATTAATTTGATTGCAATCTAATTGAAATCAAATCAAGTTTAAATCATTGTTTGTGATAGGACTGTGCAAAAGTCTCCCAGTCCTGTCTGGTCCAGTCCAACCCGAGATGGTCTCAGTCTTGTTCGGTCTGTATAGTCACTGGTCCTTCAGGACCAAAAGGACTAAAAAGACCAGACTATTTTTTCGGGTTGGACTGGACAAGAGACCAGGCATCCGGACCACTTGGTCCAGTCCAGTCCTATTAATTTTTTTTATTATAATTATAATTAATTTATTTTTGACAAATTTTTAAAGTGTAATTGATGCTAAGGAGATGATTGCATAAAGATTTATTAAGTTTGTTTCTAAATTGTTATTGTAATATAGTGTTGTTGAATTTTTTTGAGTACTGTTTTTATTAAAGTTTATAAATTTAAATAATTTAGACTATAACAAAAATATTTTTTTTCTTATTGTTAGAAATTATTATGGATTTATTATTATTATAAGTATTTTTACTATCTTAATTGAGTTTATTATGTTGGAATGGATTATTGCCTCTCATAGAATAAAAAGAGGGAAAAAAAGCTAAGTGAGTACTGGACTGACAGGACCAGTCTCCCAGTCCTATGGACCAAATTCGGTCCTGTTAATCTTCGAGTTATCACTGGACAAGACTGGACTACGGGTTGCCTAACCCAGTCTTTTTCATGAAAGAGACCGGACTTCGGGTTAGGGTGAAGTCCAGTGCCGTCCAGTCCTTTGTGCAGCCCTAGTTTGTGATATGGATTTTCTTTAATGTTGAGAAGAACATAATATAATCTCCTACTATGCTGACACGTGCATGTGGGCTCAATAATTTCTCGACAATAAATTTTTATTCATCATTTGGAAATACAATGCATGCATTTAATGGTGAGAATGCAATGAATTGATTTTGTAATTTGATTCTTTAATTTAGCGAAATTGTAATCATAAGATAAATTTGTGAGGAAATTAAATTTTGATTGCAATCTAATTGAAATCAGGTCAAGTTTAAACCATTGTTTGAGATATGGATTTTCTATAATGTTGAAAAAACATATTATAACTATCTGGAATGTGAAAATACTGTCACTAAAACAACTTATATATATTGATATGGTGATTGACTTACAGAAACTTCCTTGATATAAATCTTACTTGATATAAAATACATAGGGTAATTTCCTTCTCAGCTATTTCTTAACATATAATTTTATATATAAATATAGATTGGTATGAAACTTGGGAAATAAATTGCAGTATTTCAATTATTGCTATTAACCCCGTAAATTCATTTAATGTAGGCCTAATGAAAAATATAATATAATATAATATATATACACACACATATATTAACTTAGATGCAAATGCACATGTGCCGGCATATTATAAAACCATGTGAGCTGCATGTTTTTTTTTTTTTTTTTTCCATGGTGGCATGTGGCCTATTAGCTGATTAAATTTGTGAAAATTTCATATTATTACTTCAAGGTATTACTCTCCGAACATACTACTTCCTTTGGTTCAAAATATAAATATTTTCTCTCAACTAATTTTGATTCAAAATATAAGTAATTTAGTATATGTAAATTTTTTCTCATTTTACCCCATCTATTTATCAATTTAGATCTTTGTGTGCAATTATTTCTCACTCATCATGAAATACATTGACAATTAGGATTAAGGGTAAAAACAAAAAATAATATATATTTTTATAAAAATGATAAATTTATTAGTATGAGGATTTTTTAAAAAACTGCTTATATTTTCAACGGGAAAGGATATCTATTAAGTCTTTTTTTTTTGTGTCATAATCTTCTTCATTAATTCTCCATCAACAAATCAAAACAAATTTAATTCTCCACACATTAATCAAAAGATTAGTTGAGGATGCAATCCAATTATTTCTCCACAGAATTGTTGTCAGGGACAAAAAAAAAAAACATTGTTTAGATGAAACAAATTTAATTTGGGCTTACCATCGAATTTTGATTATTGTTGAATTTTCCCTGTCCAAGGGATAATATCACGTTGAAAAAGTTAAAGGGTCCCTTCAAGTTAATTCAATTATAGTTCAATAGTTAAATGAATATAATATTTAATTCAAAAAAATAAATATAATATTAAAAAATTAAAAAATTAAACTCTTATTAAAAGATAATTTCATTCCCGACAATTCTCAGACATATAATATAATTTGAAATCAGTTTTTTTAAATAAAAAATGTTGACAACTATCATCTTATATGTTTAAATATAGATATTTTTAATTCCACTCATATTTAATTTGATAAAAATTCATTTATACTTTTATAAGTTTTAAAATTATAATTTATCATTATAATATTATTAATTTACAATCATATTGTATCATTTTATTAATAATTATACATATTATAAATTTATTTTTTATATTTATTTTATATATATGTATATTTAATATTATTCTTATTGAATTATTATATTACAGTTAAAGTCATAAAAATCAAGAATTGTTTATTTTTCTAATTCACGTTCGGACTGGTTTTTAAAATATTTATCTATGGTCTCTATCTTTGCGATTGCGAGTGAAGGGGGATGCATCAAGCGTCTCCTTTTTCTTGCAGAATGACAGCGTTCAGTGTCTTTAATTATTAATTTATTAAAAATAGTTATATCAAAATAAGTTAGGGAAAATTAGTATGAAGACTACAAATTTCATTGCCCAATAATCCCTGAAATTTGGAGAAAAGAAATTCATATCAACGTAAACAATACCAGTCATTTAATTTACAAACTCTACCAATATATAGCTGTGATATTGTGTGGCTATATTACTACTAAATGAAAAAGGGGCAAAAGAAACTTAATTGCTCAAAGATTATCAATGTCTTCTAGTTCCAAAAGACAAGTTTTGCCCAATATAACATATGCATGGTTAGAAGTCGTAGCTTCATTCCTTAATCTAGTGAATGAAAAAACAGTGTTTGACACTCATGTGTGTGTATATTCTAGTGATTCAAACTTTGCTAGAATTAATGAGTAGATTTTAAATTTGAGTTGTGTTAAAAACATTATTTTTAAAAATTATTTCATCACATTGTATCAATCACACAATAACTCTCCAAAATTAAACAAAAATTAACAATAACACAGAGCAATAGAGACTAACAATATAGTACAAAGTTAAAGAAGAGAATATATTCAAAAAAACTCAAGAGTCTAACACTAAACTCAAAGCTAACACTAGACTCATCTCATAGCACTCCCTCAAATTTATAAGCACAAACTAGCTAAACATTGGATGGCCTTAAAGTACAATTAAATTACTAATTTCAAAAACATAATGGGTCATTACGGTGGTTTATTCCATAAGTTTTTGAACGTGCCAATTTAAAACAATTAAAGAAAGTAGCTACAGAATTTAATTAGAAATAACTTCTTGTTAAATGCACAATAAAATTCATGTCAAAGGGTATACAATAATGCAATGTCTCTTTAACTCGTGTGTAAAGGGTAAAAGGCTACAAAATTCACAAAAGAAGGATACAGGAAGACAAAGATGTTAGATTTATGAATGAAAACCATCAAATAAAAAATGAAAAGAAGTGTGGCGTTTATTGAGCCCTTACTTCAGGTAGATCATTAGACGCGTCATGTGGACACCCATAGATTCCATATAAAAGGAATTAAGGTTAGGCTATATTTAGTTTTGGGAGGGGAGGGGAGGAGGATAATATTTTTACGTTATTTTATTTAATTTTGTTGGAGGAGAAGGGAATAAAAGAATTTTTAATGAACTTTTATTTAGTTTATAATGAGAAATGAGGAAAGTTAATAGTTAGTTTACTATTATATTCATATATAACATTACTTATACCCATGTATATTAGCAAGCAATTGTGAAAAAAATAGAGTTGGTAATTTTAATTAAACCCAATGAATTAATCCAAATAAGTTTTAAAAAATTTAGAACTTATTTTAAAAAAATTGTATTTTTTTAATATTTGATTTCTAATAGGCCTGAAAAAATTTACACCAAGTTCAATCAGAATTGAGCTTAGCACAAATACCTGAATTAAAAAATTATATTTTTACAAATATATAGAATATATTAAATATTAATTATTTCTTTAATCCTAAGTCATTTTATACTAAGATACCATATATTTAACTACATTATTATAAATATTTTAAAAAAAATTAAAAATATTTATATTGTCATATTTTTGTTAAGTTTAAAATATCTCAAAATAATATTTACAATGTCTTTTAATATTAATTTTTAAATTTCAAAACCCACATATTTTTATAAAAACAAGTTTGACTCTTCTACATTGTTTAAATATCTCAAAAAATATAATTTATTTATAAAATAAAATAATTAATCTTAGATTAAAAAATTAAAATAAAATTAATTTTAAAAAATAAAAATTGATAATTCAAATATTTAAATTGGCCTAAATAAATTTAAAATCCTAAAAAGTTCAAGTCAAACTTGATTATTTATACTTTTTTATAAATTTAAGTTTATTTAAATCAATCTAAATAAATCCAGCTCAATTTAAATTTGACCTATATAAACTTAGCTTATTTAAACTATGAGCTCTACAAAAAATGGTAACTATACAAAAGAAGAAAAAAAAGGCTCATGAGTCAAGGATGGCTAAAATATTTTTTGTTGACAACAAAAAATCTCTAGTATAATTAATATTTATGTTCATGCTTTAGAATCTCTTCTTCAGAAAAAATAATCCACCGTGTCGCTTTACAAAATCATCATCACCATTCCCAGTGCCGCTCATCAGACATCAATCTCATTGTGTTGCGTCTTCATCATGCTTTGTCTCACCTCGCAAGCGGCACCGTCGCTTTCCTTCTCTCAGCTCCTCGCCCTCTCTCCCTTGCTCACTCTCAGTTCTCACTCTCTGTCTTCGCCAAGGTACTGTAATCTGATCTCTATTTTCTGCTTCAATTAATTTTAAAATGTGAATAGTTGCTGCTGGCTGAGCTGTTCTTTTTGCCCGCGAAGTAAAGGAGTTCCATAGGCAGTGGTTGCCACGGTGGAAGAGTGCCATCAAGAAACGAGTTAGTCAGAATTAGGGCAGAATCATCCGAAATTTTAGATCCCAGCCAAAAAAATAATGGGAGAATGCCAAATAAAAACTTTGTAAAAATATTAATATTAAATTAAAAAATTTAGTATTAAAATATGATAGAAAGAGTATTGAAATTTAAAAATATTAAAAACTATTAATTTAATATTAGTACTCTTATAACACTTTTATTTATCATTCTCCCAAATAAATTCAAATTGGACGCAAGCAATATGAAAGGAGAGGGGAGCCAAACTCCAAAATTTCTTAAATATTGTGGTCAAGATTTTAGAGCAATTTTTCTTTTATTTTTAGTTTTTAAAAAAGTTACACCCTTTAAAAAAAAATTATACTTATATAAATTTTAAACATAAAAAAAAATGTTGACTAGGGAACATCCAATACAATTGTAGAAGTAAAAAATAATAAAATATAGAAGTGTCATAATATATATGACAAGTGTGTGTGTTCACATATATATGGTGAGTGGCAGTGAGGCACAAAATCCGTTGGCGTTCGACAGGATTCAATACTGGTATTGGTACGATACTGCGACGAAGAACAATTCAAAGTTGGGAAAGGAAAGAAAGAAGACAAGCCAATTGACTCAATACAAGCAATGGGCGATCAAAGCGGTTTCTTTGTCTTTTTAAAAGGCGCACAACGTTTGCCATTGAATCTGTGTTTTCGTTTCTTTCACCCCTCTTTCATTCTTCATTTTGCCCCCGTCTTTCTCAACTCTACATTGGCAAGTAATACATGGTTCCTTCCATGAAGTTCATCTTCGGGCTTCTTTCATTTGTCACCGTCGGCTTGATCATCGGTAGTGAAATAAGGGAAAAAATTTATAATCATATGAGTTTGGGTAGTTTGGTGTGACTTTTGCTTGTGATTTTCAATTTGAGTATCATGTTGTTTTCTTAGGAAACAAGAAATAGTACATTCTGTTTTATTTGTCTTCTCTGTGCGTTACAAGTCCAGGATGATGATCGTGAATTCATCAGAGCTTCTTAACATTCAGTTTATTTTTGAAGGGTTGTTTCTCAGTTTTTGGTTCTTCAGCGGTATTGTTCACTGTGATTTGTGAAGTTCCTAAGGGAAGGAAACAATATATTTGAAAAAAAGGGAGACAAGAGAGAGAAGAAAGAAACAAGAAGTGGGCCCCGCTTGATAGGCCCACAACCTGTTCCTTCGTAATAAACTTTTCCTGATTTTGTTGTCGTCCACCAACAGAACAAAACAATGAAAGGGGTGAAGTTTAAAGTCCGGAATCCATGTTGATGAAACTTCCAGAACTGGGGGGACTCTGTTCTTTTAGAAATTTGTCTGTCCTGCCTTCCTGGCAAATTTATCAGCTTCCAACAAACAGAATTCAAAATCCCAACTTTTGTTTGTGATTTTTTTTTTCCTTTTCTCAACAGGAGAATGATGTCTTCTACTTTGATGTAGAGCTGATAACAGAAATAGAACTATGATATATGTCAAAAAATATTGGATGATTGATTAGCAATTTCAAGAAAGCTTGGCGCAATGCGATCTTATTAACGGATTGTTTTTTGTTTTGGAATTACAGGTTCTGTCTCTCAACTGGCACTTTTACGACAACTGGAAGACTCCCCTGGTAAGCACATGCAGTCATGTTCTGTCACATTGGGGTGCAAGAATTTTGAAGATGTTGAAGCTATTCTGTCTTCTTTCGTATATAATATAGACTCTCCATCGTTACATTATTGTTTGGCACTTTGTGGCTATAACCATCGAAATGTTTGCCCAACCCTGTTTGTTTAAGTGGAACTGAGATACCAGTTTTGCTTACCTTTTCTTGGTTTTCTTTTTTTTTTTTTAAATGATTTTGATTATTCTCATAGCAAATGAGCATGCCTCAGGTTTGTACTGCAATGATTTGTGGTTTGAAACTGTTAGCCTTCTTAACTGAGGTTAGATCAAGTAATTCGATGACCTTTCAAGGATAGATACAACAGATGTAATGTCAGAAAGATTTATGGTAGAAATTTCATTTCAATAAAACAAGAAACAATCTAGATGAGAAAATGCTTCCAAGGATTTTTAAACACTGTTCTGCTAGTGCCAAGTTATCTTAAAAGTCACATTGGATTATGATGATGAATAATTAGTGTAGTCCTTAAGGCAGAGCTGGAGTTGTAGTAGTTGCTTGAGGGCTTTTTCAGCTCGATCCCAATGAAGGCAGGGGACTTTGCAAATGTTTTAATGAATGCGTTATTACGTCTTCAGCAATGAGGGGAGTTTAGAGAGTGGAAGCCATATTTGGGAGGCCTTTTGGCCTTCTATAGGTGAATTTTGAGGTGGTGTAATGGTAACTTCTAGCAGTAATATGGTGATAGGTGGGGAGACATTTATTGACTTTTTGATAGATCTCGGAGATTTGATAGTGAAGGCGCTTGATTCTGCTATACACTCCGGCCCCTTGAAATTTATATGAATAAAAGAAGATAATGATGATAATTGTACTAATTTATGATGTGACTGTAAACTGGGTTTTAAAATTTAGTTGGTTAGTGTCTGGTAGTATTTTAGCATTAGCTTCCTTGTAGCCTGACAGTTTCATTTTAGGCACAAGCACAAAGTCTCCAAGATTTAGAAGACTGCATCAGAGGGACGGTGTCCTTCAATTGCCCAGAGGTCAGTGTCTTAGAAGTATAAAACTTTTATTTCCTGACGTGATTTCTTGTTTTATTCCTTATGGAAAATTTTGCTGCCTGTCAGGGTTTTAGGATCAATATTCTTAATTCTTTTTGAGCAGAACAGATACGTATTGATGCACAAAGAAAGAAAGAAATCCCGTGATGCATAAGTAATCATCGCATAGCATTAATAAGAAAATCAAGACAATGAAACATTAGCTCAATACAACTTTACAATTGGTTTGCAATTCATGGCCAAAAAATCCCTATTGGAAATCTATGACGGTAGCTCCCAAAAAATAAAATAAGATCATTTTTTAAGATCCATGGAGTGGCCAAGAAAATAATGTTTCCATTAAAGAAGACTTATGGGAGAAGCACCTAGGGAAGCTGTTTGAAACTTTTATTTATCGGTAAAGACACTGTTTGAGTCCCTCTTCCATTCTTCTCCTCTCATTCATCTTCAACACTATAGGTTGAATAAGTTCAGGTCCCTCAAAGATGCATTCAGTTGATCAGTTCTAATTATGAAGATCACAGCCTGCAAGCACAGTAATCTGAAAAAGCAGTTTTTTTTCCTTGTTATGCCCAAAAACCCTTGAACTTAATGGCTGAGAAAAGGTATGAGTTTGCTAGACGCACTCACTGCACCATAAAGTGACTAAATAATGTATTTATCTGCCATGTCAGGAGTAATGAGTTTCTTACTACAGTGTTACAGTTACAATATGTGTAAATACTAAATGCTATAGAAGGTGTCAACACTGACAGTGTTTGTGCTACTATTCACATGAAATCATTTTTCTTGATATAAATATGTGTAGCTTGTATGCAGTCCTTCTCTAATTAGAACTCTTTCTTCATTTTTCTTAATTTATATTTTCTGATTTTCAGGATTTCCACTTTGGAAAAATGACAAGGAAGTTGAAACCTTACGTCTTGGATATGTATGTAGATTTCACATTTGTTTCCGCTAAACTTTTCATGTTTGAAAGCTATCCAGTCTCTCTAAAAGAACTATCAATCTCAGATAAAGTAAAGGGCCAACGCAAGTGCTGGAAGTATTTTGGAGTTTATTGTCTAGACACTAGGAAGAGAATTTTGTTTATATTCCTTAATTATCATCTGTACATGGATAGATAGCTTGTCATATTCAAAATGGTTATGATATATTTTTCTGTTGGATAATTTGTCTCAGATCAACAATCCTGTATTCTCTGTCAACAATTTATTATCTTGAGATTTTACATTATGATGTTTGTTACTTTTACAGCTTCTGATTTTTGTCAAATAAAGTCCAAAACACCATTTGGTCATGATTGCACTTTGTTATTGAAGTAGAATAACTTATTTTTTTTATTAGTGGAAATGAACTTTAGGCTAGTATATAGTTAAAATAAGATGATGCTCTTTGTGTTGATGTGGATTGAATGCACATGAGATCCATTTTATTATCTTTTTGCCTTTTGATGTAATAATTTGCTAAGCTAAAATTAATCAAACGCATGTCTTCATTTATTCTAGTTCCTAATTAGCTTATACACTCCCTCTCAAACTTGTTTATTGGTTTAAATCATTTCTCATTGTTGTAAGTGTAGAATTGATTTGCTTGAAGGAAACTTTGATTTTGATTATCCTTCTGTGCTCCTAATTCTTGTTGTAGATCAAACCTGAAGTTCTTAGCTGGTCTCCTCGAATCATTTTATTGCATAATTTCCTAAGCATGGAGGTATGCCTTCTTTCCTATTGCCAAATTTTCTGTATTAACATGGTAGATTTGGACTCATATTATATAACAGAGGATCAAGATTACGGCCAAGTTTTGGTTTTATTGTTTTTTTGCCTTCACCAACAAATTTGCATGTTTTTTTGGCATGGCCAGCGGACTCAGTTCATTTTAAATCAGTTCTGGCAAATGGTGCCAAGCATCAGCTGTCACCATATTGCACTCTCTATTCATCTGTACATACTGTGGTTTCTCGTGATAAAGTATAATTTTGGTGAATCTTTTTCTGGTACTTCTCACATGGTGCTGCTAGTTGTGAACTGTGAAGTAATGTAGGCTGTTTTTGTTGTTCTGTCAAGCAATCCCCATATGAGGTCTTCTGATGATGCGGGACAAGAAAAAATCATAACTACTAACACAATAACATTAATACTAATATTTTGTAACAAATTTAGCTTCTAAATAAAGTTTTTGATCATTACAACTTTGTGGATGAAGGCCATTTACATATTAATTGGAATTGAAGTTATTTTTCCTTTACAGGAGTGTGAGTATCTGAAGGCTATAGGGTACCCTCACCTTCAAAATTCACATGTGGTAGATTCAAAAACAGGAAAGGTACATTGGTTTTTTATTTTGATTGGTTTTCATTATCTAGGCCATCCAAAACATGAACTTGGATGCCTATAATTGCTTTGGTGGTTTTCTATTATACTTTATTCATTAGATGTGAGAAATGAGGTTAGCTTTACATTTTTTATGTTTAAACTAGGAAGGTGTATCGTGAGGCATGTTCAGTATGTTTCCTTGGGCGGTACTCCAATAAACCATAGGACACTATGATTGGATTTTGAAAGTCAAATGCCACTTGAAAAAGTGACACTAACATTGGAACTAGGGTTTCCTTCCCTCTCCAATCTCTTGTAACATGTGAAGCTTGTAATAAAGGTGGGGAAACCTTTTGTTTTACAATCTGCATCGCTGATGATATTAGCCTGCACAATTATTGTAGATGTAGATAGAGTTAAAATGGATACAAATTTACACTCCATCCGGTAATGCAGCTGGAATATAACTAGGTAACACCACATTTTCACAGTCCTAGCTTGTGTCCGCTGCTATTGTAACATGACCCAAATAAAAGAAGTGAGTATACGCTTTCCACAAGAAGTCTTTTCTAGCCTGTCAACTTCTCTATTGTCTATGTCCTCCAAATAAGAATTGTAGTTTGTAGCCTACCAAATAGCCTCTCATCTGTTTTTTCTTCATCTTTCATAGAGTTTCATGAGCAATGTCAGGACAAGCTCTGGTATGTTCCTGAGTTCGAAAGATAGAAAACACCCAATGGTGCAGGTATGTTTGTTTATATTGCAATTTGTTTTGGAGAATAGTTTATTGTTTTAATATTTTTATCCTCAAATTTAATATCATATTTATGGCACAAACACAAAACACCTTATTGCCCACCGCCCAAAGATTTTTTAAAAAAAAATGCTACACTCCCACATTCTGATTTCTATGTATTTATCATCTTGATGTGCCTTTCTTCTTCTGCAACTTCTGTAATTATTAGTGTTTTCATTATCACATGATAAATTTGATGTTCCTTTAAAATCATTAGTTAGTTTTGTTTTATGTTTGGGCTGGAGTTTTATCTTTGTTTTTTGATAAGCCCTATGATGGAAAACCTTTTCTTTTTGGTGAGGATTAACTAAACACTTTGATAAAGCATGTTCAACTCGCACATGCAGGCAATTGAGAAAAGAATTTCAATCTATGCTCAAGTACCAGTTGAAAATGGAGAGGCTATTCAAATTTTGAGGTAGGACGTGCCTTTATTTTCTCCATCCTTTTCAAACACAAAGGAATTATATTCCAGCGACCAAGGCTAACATCTGCAGAATCACAGATACGAGAAGAATCAGTATTATGAACCCCATAATGACTACTTTTTTGATGATGTGAGTTTGACTCCCACCTTGCTGTCTTTTCCATTTTATAAGGGTAAGAATTTCCTTGAAGTGGCTTTGATCAAACAATTTGCACCTTTTTGTGCTTTTGTTCTTCCATTACAGTTCAACTTGAAAAAAGGTGGGCAGCGAATAGCAACAATGCTCATGTATATAGGTGACAATGTTGAGGGTGGTGAAACATATTTCCCAGCGGTGAACTCCTTGCTTCCTGAAGTCTTTCATTTAGACTATTTCATTTGTCAATTATTGGATGATAGTTGTGTGCAGATTTTTAGATTGTCTAAAGTGTCACAAATATAGGTTCCTTTCTATCTGAGATAAGGAGTCAGGCTTGATTTAAAACAAATGGTGGTGTCTGTGTTTTTCAGTTACTTTTCTACCTAATATAACTTTCCTAACTTTATAAGGAGACCAGTAGTTAAATGTTGAATGAAGCGTGGATATAGAGATGACACAGCATAGGCAGGAAGGATTTTCAACATTTATTTCTTGTCATATTCAGTGTCTGTTACTGATGAGTGGCTGACACGGACAGGTCCTTCGTTTGAGTCATCTTTTGCCATTGCTTCATAAACACTCTTAAATTATGTTATTTCAATAAGTACTGTACTTGTCTGATTGTTTAAAATTTTTCTTAGTGGCTTCTGGGTTGATAAAATCATCGTCAAAAGTATATCTCTTTTAAACCTGTCCTGATCCAGTGTCTCAAAGAACCAATTCTGGATTCTGCATTTACAAGTCTCAGTAAATTATCTCTTTATTGTTCAAATCAGTTAAGTTAATCAGTGCCTTTGGTTTTTTATAAAAAAAAAGTTATTATTGTTGTTTTTACTCCCTCTGTCTCACTATAACATAATTTTGGAAGTGATTTGATGTTCAAAAAGTATGAGACAAATTGATAAAAAAAAAAAGGGTTTCATTAAATATGTTTTTTCCAATGTTATCCTTCACTCCGTATTATGTTGTCTTTATCTCTGTTTAGTGTTTTATTAGTTGAAGAATATTTTTAGAAATTTATATTTTTTATTTGAAAAAATAAAATTATAAAGTGTATTTAATAAACTTTATTAGTATGCATCATTTTGTTTAAAATTGTCTTATAAAGTGGAACGAAGGGAGTATTATTTTACCTATATTCTATCTTTTACTTGAAACATACAATGACCTGTTAAGATGAGACTGTTGTAATTAAGATGACTGTTGTTATAAGTGTATTATTATGCCGGCATCACCTAAAATTTTGATCAGAATTTCTTGGAAGAGGATCTTCTGGCTGTTAATATGCATAAATGCATTGCAGGGTGGTTCGGGTGAATGTAACTGTGGTGGGAAAATTGTCAAAGGGATCTCTGTGAAGCCAATTAAAGGAAATGCAGTACTTTTCTGGAGTATGGTTAGTATCCATATTTGCTTTTTTACATAAGAGCAACTAGGAACATTTTCCCTTTAAATTATGAGAAATACACTTGTTATGATTATAATAAATAATGTGATTTGGTATGATTTTACTCCCTTTAGACCTTAGGTATAGGATTGAGGACCTTTGTCATAGTCCTTAATATAAAATTCTCTCTCTTCCAAAACATTAATTTTTTCCTCTAAATTTCCTTTGCTTTCATATTCCTTGACCAATTAAACAGTCTCATGACTAATTAAATAACCTCTTCTAATTGATAAACTTCATTGAGGGTAATTTTGAGAGTTTAAAAGCATTAACTAATTTTAATTGAATTCATTTATCCATATAAAGTTGTTAATAGAGATCCGAGGGTGTATAATATAAATTGATGGTACAATGAAATATGTGTAGCCTAGGAAACATGAACACTGACATGGACACAGAATAATTGCATATGGCCTTATTTTATTTTCATGCCCATTTTCTTTTTCTTTCTTTTGTTTTTTTTCCCTAGAATACACTACAGTCATTTTCTTTTGTGATTATTTTAATTGGCTGCATTTACTTTTTGAATATAGAGGATATGAGATTGTTGTAACAGTACCATAGCTGGTTCAGCAAAAGCATATCCCTACTATCCTAATGGTAGTGAGGATGCCATGCGTATCATGGAAGGACAATGATGGAGACGTAAAGCATGAAGTATCACATAATTAATGATTGACAATCATTTAATCTTAAGATGCTAGTTTCAAATTAATAGTTTTAGCCCCTTAAGTTTAGCTCAGTAAATTTTAATTGTGTTTTTCCCTCTTCAATTGTTAGAGACTACTTAGTTATTTTAATAAAATGCAGGGGACTAGATTTATAAAAATTAAATTTAAGGCACCAAGTCGATTTAAAAGACTAAGGTTGCATTATCTCCATGTCCTGACTATTCTAGTTGTATTGAACGCGTCATACTTAGCATTGAATTATGGAAGGAAAGTGATATGGAGACACAAGGTATCACATAATGACTAACAATCATTTAAGTTTTGGATGCTAATTTTAAATTATAATATTTTCATTTTTTTAATAATTGAAGGTAATTAAGTGTTTTACATTGAAGTTACAACTAGACTATAGCTCAAGAGAAATGTATGAATGATTTCAATTTATGCAAACTTAATGAGTGAAAGTAAGTATTTATTATGTTTTTGTGTGTTATTTCAGGGACTAAATGGAAAATCAGATCCGAAAAGTCTTCATGGAGCATGTGAGGTACTTTCTGGGAAAAAATGGTCTGCAGTAAAATGGATGAGAGAGAGGGCTTTCACTTAACTTAGGTTTGCAATATATATTTTATATTATATGAATATAATTAATTATACAAGGGTTCTCCATAGATGGAGTTTTCCCTTAATGTTGTCTATTGTAACTATTGTTGTATTGATTGGATTATTCTTGATAATGCATAATGAAGTTAGATCACATGATAATGTTCATTAAAAAATTAAAAAGAAAAAGAAAGAAATTAGCTTTAGTTGATTTGTTAATATTAGTAGCTAGTGGAGTTACGCTGGCGATGGGGTATCATTATGCATACTGTCCAAAAGATTGTTCAAGATATTTTTTCTTTGGAATGAATTATAATATTATATCAAAATGAATTTGAGGGACTCTTACATATATAACTCATGTTATAAGTTTAAATCAAACAAACAGTGCAATATTTATTATATTTTTATATTATAGTTAATTTATTATATTTGTTAATGATATAGTATTGTATATCATTGATAAATTTTTATAAATTTTTAAATTTTTAATAATAAATTATTTATATATTAATAATAAATTATTTGTATATCAACGTGAATTAGTTGTATTTTAAAATTTTTAAAAAGTTAGTTCATATTTTTCAGGCAAAATAATTTTTTCTGTAGTGGGTGGGCGAATTTATCCTTTCGAGAACAGTATTAAAAACTTTCTTTTTGGTTATATGGGAAGGTTTGGAACTTTGGATATTTTACTGTTGCTCACATCCTACCCTTACTGCCTGATGTGACCCCAAGTCACGTATATTTATTTTCATTTTAAAAGTTAGGAAAAATGACATAAATTTCACCTAAATAAATTAATGACGAGGATCACAAAATTGGATAATTATTTTGAAGTCTTTAAGAACTTACTCAACATCAATTTTTTTTTTGTGTGTGTGAAATGATTGACAATTTCAAAATAGTAAATGACTATTTTCACTAAAATGAGTGATTAAAATAATGTAGGAAATGCTTGCTTTCTTTATTAACGCTTGTGAAATGAAATTGAGAATGGAAGTAGTCATTTTTTATACTTTTTTTTATATAAACTAAAATTTAAGTGAGTCAGGTTTTGTAAGTTCATCAAAATTATAGTATAATTTTAAATTCAAAGAATACTTATAAAATATTTATATATTATATATCAATAAGTTTTTATGTCAGTAATGAAATTTAATTTGATGATCTTGTAAGTTATAAATTGATTTTTTATCAATTGGCAATTTTTGTTTGTTTGAAACTCATTTCCTAGATGATCTTAATTACTCGCTTAATAAAAGTGCCCATTTTCTACTTTGAAGTTATTATTTACCTTTCAACACTTGCGAAGTAAAATTGAGAAATGTAAGTAATCATTTCTTGCAGTTTTATTTACTTGCTTAATGAAAGTAATCATTTGCTACTTTGAAGTAGTTATTTAATTCGAAATTGAGATATAGAATTTGTCATTTTCTATGCTTTTCTAGTTACTTGCTTAATGAAAGTCATCATATGATACTTTGAAATTGTCATATATCTCTAAGATTCAACACTTACGAAATGAAAGTAGTAATTTCCTACACTACTTTTTTCACTTGCTCAATGAAAATAGTCATTTATTATTCTGGAATTATCATTTACTTTTGGAGGCATCATGATTGAGGAAAAAAATTAATGTTAGATAAATTTCAGCAAGTTCAAAACAATAAACATATTTTGTGATCCTCTATTATCATCTACTTATTTACATGAAATTTATTTGTATCTTACAAGTTAGGAGAACTTGTGTTTTACATCAAAGTTTGATGACTTTTAATCCATGACTTACAGATAATATTTTAATACTTTGTAAATCTTAAAGTATCTTTACTTTTTTTTTTAATCAACTTTAACATTTACGCTAAGAAATGCACAAAAATATACGTTATATATGATATAAAAATTCTAATAAGATGTATTCATGAATCATAAACGAAAATCATGCATCTTCAATCTCTATGCTCTAGCAAAATGCACGAATTAATAACAAATATCTCCATGAAAATTTAAAATATATGATTATGGACTCAAGATATCACTCACCCACTCGCTAAATCTCACATGATTATTAACCTTAAATACTTGTTCATTATAATTAAAACTTGCACCAGTGCACACTTTTGGCTGATTGTTATGATCAAGTCCATCTATGTTTTGCATCTTCCACTTGCATCAATCGAGCATGCCTTTCCTAGAATCGAGTGTACACGCTAGTGGCCTAAGATCTTTGGCTTGATCGGATGAGCTTTGTGGCAACCATCGTTAGGGGTGAACATCAGTGGGTTTGATACCAAAATATATAAAATCATTCAATTAAATAATGTTAAAAAAATAAATCAAATTGAATTGAAATCTCACAATTCAGTTTGATTAGTCAATTCATTTTAAGCTTCATGTTAGACTGCTTGCATTTAGGCTAATTTTGTTATTTTTTTCGATTAAAATAGACAAGACTTATATATAAAATTAGCTTGTAAAGTAATAGTAGCCCATTTTAATGAAGCTTTAGAGTTTCAACTTATCAAATTATATATTCACTTTTATTTAAATATAAAATTAAAAATAATAAATAAAATAAAGTAATTAATAAACTAAATATATTTTTAAATTAATAAATTATATATACATGATAATTTAGTTGATTCAATCTATTTGATTTTAAATCTACTGAATCAAATCGATCAACTGAAATGTTTAAAAAAATGAATTGAATTGAAAAACCAAAAAGATCAAAATCAAATAACAAAAATTCAATTCAATTTTTGATTTTGGTTAGGTTTTACTCACCCCTTAGCCATCACCTTCCTTGAATATATTCACTCCAGTCTTGCACATAAGGTGGGTTTTTTGAAGATAAAGTTGTTTTGATTTAAAAGGGGATGTGTCAAAGTATTAAATGATATTTTTTATCCCCCTAACTTTAACAGTAATCTCATGACTTGAGTCAAGATTGTATGATCTCTTTCACCAAAAAAAAAAAAAACGAATTGGGAGTATAATTGGAATACTTCAAATTTTTTTTTGTGACAAATAAACTCAAAACAGCTTTTCTTAATTTATGTGAAAATATTTGGAACATCAAATAATAAGATATAATGAATGAAAATTCAAAACTCAAAAGTAAATAATTAAATGTCTTTCACTATTTTGCTATACTTACAAGTCTACAATTAAAAATTGAATTGAAAAACAAAAAAAAAAAGGAAAGAAAGAGAGAGAAATATTGGATTTAAAAGAGACAAAAAAAAAATATTCCTCATATTAAAATCCTAACTCTACCATTATCTCCCGATTCAAGATATTGACTCCACCACAACAAGCAAGTGCTTTGGAATGGTGAAGCAATACAATCCTTCCCATCTAGAGGGGTTAGGTAAGGTAACTCATTAAATCCATGCACCTTTGTAATTTGCATGAATCGACTTGGTCACCTTATCGGGATCCAATGTGAAGAAACAACGTATGAAACCTTTGAAGTAGTAGGTGTTGGAACCGAAATATCTCATCCCTCTTTGAGAATCTATTTTAGCTGTAGCTTCTTTTTGAAACCAAACTACATACTAAATTAAAAAGACCTGCGATTCACAGCTCGAATTGGTTAACTAATGACATAATAATTAAATTAAAAAATTATATACACACATATAATGCTTTAAATATAAAAAATAAATATATAATTGCCACTTAATTTAAAAAAATTAAATATTTTAAACTTATCATATTTAACAAATCACATAATATAATATAACATTAAATAATTAAAAAAGTGATCATTTTTTAAAATATGATAAAAAATAAAAAGAAAAGAAAAAGAATATTTTTGAGCAATTTGGTGGGTTTTTTAAAAACAAGATTCAATTTCCAACTTAACCCCAATTTTCAGTCTAACCTTCAATCCAAAGCAGCCCAATCCAGCCAAACTCTAAATAATTTTTTTTTTTACTTGATTGAACTGTTAGCCTAACCACTCCACATTCTGACTATGGTTCGACCTAATTTTTTAATCGTTGAAAGTGACTAGATGACAATAATTAAAAGATGTCATGGCAACTTTCTATAAAATTTTAAAAACTTTCAACAAAATTACATATATTAATAAAACTCATTAAATATACTTTATTTTTTAAAAAAAAATTAAAATGCCTTTCATTTAATACTTTTTTTAAATAATTTTGTTAAAAGAATATTTAAAAAGAGAGAAAAATATAATGAAAAGGATAATATTAAAAAAAACATCATTAATGAATCTTTATTTTTATCAAAGCTTCTTATATTTTAAAACCCAGATCTTCTCCTTAAACATCTCATAAATTAGGATGGAAGAAATATATTGCAGAAGTATTTGCCACTATGACAGGTCTGGAGGTCTGCCCAAAAACAAGGTTTTAACTTCTAGCAAACACAACTATTAACTCTATTAAGGCTCTGAATTTATTGTTTAGATATAGTGGACAAGATCATCCATTTTGCACTTTCATTAACTTGACCCCCAAAACTTATTTATAAAGACTGAGAATCCGAAATGCATTTTAATTGCAGAGAAAGTACCACGTGTGCTGATATTATGGCCAAGACTAGTCATAGTTCTGGCCCCTACACCACCATTCTTTTCTCATGCTTTAGCTTGCCCATTTTATTAAAGAATAATAATAATAATAATAATAATAATAATAATAATAATAATAAAGTTTACACATTCTTAGAATGTTTAAATTAATTTATTGGGGTCTGATAGGTAATGTCATTCAGTCTGCATATATCACAGCCTAACTTTGAGAAAAATGGTGTACTTTCCTATCTTAAACCAATTTTATATTCAACCTCTTACTTATATGTTCAACTTGTACTCATCCCGATTGACCCAATCTCATCTTGATCATATCAAGACAAGTCTCCTCCTGCCTAACAGATAATCGAGACGAGACTTTACAGGACAAAGTACGAAAAATAATTTGGGACAAGAAGAGACACAAGATTACCCTCAGGTGGTCTCATCCCACCCCAAATATTATATAAATATATATTATTTAAAAAATACATTAAATACAATAAATATATTAATATAATTTATACTTATATTAATTATAATTTCAATACTCTTCTATTTTTTATTTAAAACTAAGTTTTTTATATTGATAATTTTAATAATATAAAGTAAGTAGTACATGTTAATATATTTCTTTACAATATGTTAATTAAATTAATATAATTTACTATTGTATCTACCTATTTAGTAACTCTTATTTTCATTGTATCTCTTGCTTTATTTCAAAAAAAATCACTAGCTTAACATATTTCAACTAAAAAAAAGATTTAATATTGTATTAAGCTTATCTATTGTTGTTATTTTTATAACCTAAAATCACTTGTATTTACTATCATAATATGTTACGTCACATGTATATAATTGTGGTTAATAACTTATATTGTTTTGATTTTAAACTTAATAAATTATGTAATTTAAAATTTTAATTAATAAATGTTACTATCTAAGTTTTTCTCCCACATTATTCACTTTATCGTGACGACAAGACGTCCTGATTTTGTCCCAATCCCATCCCAATTCCTAACGGAACTAGACCACTTTCAAGATAAGACAGGACACAAGACAAATTCAATCTCTATAACTCTTCAAGATGGGACAAGGGTCAGGGATGTCTCGATCTCATCTCATGAATACCCCTACTCTTCATTTTTAAGAGATTATCTCTCTTCTACTTGGCCTACAATAATATATTTGACAATAGTATACCAATAAAAATTCAGCAATAATAAATTTAAATGCAAAACAAATCCCACAAGTTGCCTAGTATTATTTTCAGGTCAAACCAACCAATCCCATCTAATTTTAATAGCATGGCGTTTTTACAACCATCCACATTTTGATTATATCTCTTAGTTGCAAAGAGGTGGTGAGTAAAAAGTTACACTATTTGTCCTAGTTTACAAGACATTTTTAAACAAAATTACACACATCAATAAAATTCATCAAATACATTTTACAATTATTTTAAACACATTTTTAAAAATATTCTTCATTAAATAGAACATTCTTTGTGATAGGTTAAACAAAAAGAGAATATAATCAGAATAATATTAGAACAAGTATAATTAATAAAACTATTTTTATCAAAGTGTCTTGCATTTAGACATCAAATCACCTCCAAAAATGTCTTATAAAAGATGGGAGGAGTAACTTCTTACCATATAGCATAAGGATTAAATTGTGAATATGAAAATTTGATCATGAACAAAGAAAGAACACAACTGAACTAGAAGAACCCAACCCAACAAGCCTCAAGCAGAATCAAATAATATTGTTTCAACATGAAGCATCTCTTTGAAAGTTCACCCTAGGTTGGAACAATCAATAAAATCCCAAAATTAAATCAAAATTAGAAACTAGGCACATTCAAAAGACTAATTCCCATTTCATGAATCAAAAGGGATTTCTATTGGCGTCTAACTAGAAAGTGGTTAGCAAATGAAAACTGAGAAGGAAACAAATGAAATCAGGATTATAACCAATGTATAAAATGTTACAGTGATAATATAACTTTTATTCCCTAAACTTTCTTTCAATTATCCATTTAATTCTTGAACATTGACTCAGCATAACTGAGCACTTGTAGTTTATTAAGTTAAAGAATTATAAAAACTAAGTTGTTTCAAGTAAAGAAAATATAAAGACTGGATTATTCCGAATCAAAAAATTATAAAAACATTGCTAAGGATTGAATTTGAATCGATAATTGAGGGAATAAATTATATTCTCTCAATATTACATATCTCATCTTGTGTGCAATAGAAATAAAGCATTCCAAGAGATCAAAACTGGCTTCTATGGAAACAACAGGGATTCATTGTGTCTTTTTTGGCAGAAGATCATCCATGGTCGTTTTGGGGAAAATCATTGAAGAGATGCATCTTGGGAAGACATTTTTAAGTTGATAGGAGGGAGATTAATTAAAAAAAAAATGTCCTTCTGCCAAAACCAATATATCTCATCCTAATATTAGCTACAGAATTGCAAGAATACAAGTCTCAAAAATGCATAATGATGGGAATAATTTACTTATCAGAATGTCTTCTTTTGCCTTTTAACCGAACAGCTTGATGACATGGACCAAAAAGACAGATACGCAGATTACCTTGGACCATTGGTTGATACAAATAAGTCTTGAACAAGTCCCAGAATTCATCACTGCCAATAAATTATATACAGAAAGTACCATCACTGAGGTTGTCAGATGAGAAGAGTCAATTAAATATATCTCATCAATTTCTTAATGTCATTAAGGTTGAGACAAATAGTGAGAGGAAGGAGAGGCATAATTTAAGGACAAATAGATCATAGCCAAACCTGACTTGTGGTAATGTAAACAATGAATAACCCTTTACATCTGCGTGTATGTCAAGCAAAAGCACTTGTAACCTTGAAAGGCCCAATGCCTCAGTGTCAATGAGCTTCTTTATCCTGAAAATTGGAAGAAAGATATGCACCTATATTATATACGACAGGTGTTTAAGACTGTAACTTAACAATGTCAAGTGTTCAAATATTTAGATCATTGAATGAAAAACTGGAGCTCTTTGATGATCTTCAGTTGAAGTTAAGTAGCATCCTAAAAGAAATGAAAAATAACCAACCTGCTTGGTGTGCCACTAGCAATGTTGATGCGGTTTTTTAGCAAGGAAACCTGCAGCCACCAAAGGGTCGAGATAAGATGAAAGAGATATTCAATCGGTCAGTTAGTATCGCAATACACTAGAAACACTCAGCATACTAAGTGCTTAAGCCACTACTTTCAAATTTGGGATCAGTTATAAATATTTGCAACAGAGGAAGAAAGGTGTATCACTGTGAACAGTCACACTACATGCTAAAAAGATCCCCCATAAAAAATTTGAAACAAATTTAGGGATCAGACTGACGTGCAAAATATAAGAACCACTTAGCATAGCAAGTGCTCAGGCAAATATTTTGATACTTGGCATCATTTCCCAAATTTTGTAACAACAAATTAAGACATCTAACTGAATCATTTGCAATACAAGCGTGAAAACCACATACAAAGACATGGGATCAGACTGACGTGCAAAATATAAGAACCACTCAGCATTGCTAGTGCTTCAGAAAATGTCGATAAATTCAGCATCATTTCCCAAATTCTGACAAAAAAGAAAGATAGAATGAATGAATGCATGAATGATAAGACTTTTCACCATGAATCATATGCTGTGAAAGAGAAAAGATAGGGTATCACTCTATTTGTCTTTTTCTACCTTTGGCAGAAGATAATCCATGATCATTTTGGAAAAGAAATATTGAAGAGATGCATTTTCAAGTTGATGGGAAGGGAGACTACTAAAAAAAGGCTAACTTTCTGCCAAAACCAATTAATCTCATTCAAAGATTAGCTAAAGAATTGTAAGAATACAAGCCTCAAACATGCATAATGAAGGAAGACAGCTCACTGAACCATTTATGGTGAAAAACCACAACTGAAGACTTGGGATCAGACTGACGTGCAAAATATAAGGACCACTCAACATAGCAAGCGCTTAAGAAATGTTATTGAATTTAGCATCATTTCCCAAATTGTGACCGGGAAAAAAAAAGGACATCTCATCTCACAGAATTATATGTTCTAAAAGAGAAAAAAATGTACAAATGAAAAATTTGCGATTACACAAAATACAAAAACCACTCGTCACAGAAAATGCTTCAGCAAATGCTACTTTGGAATTAGCATCTGTTCCAAAATATTTTGAAACCCACTGAATGGTATTATTGGACAAGAGAAAATATACCATTAAAAATTTGAGATCAGGTAGAATGCAAAATATAAGAATCACTATGCATGGTAACTGGTAAGTGCTTCAAGAACTGCTCTCAAATTTGGAATTAGTAGCTGAAATGTGCAACAGAAGGAAAAAGGACATCTCCACTAACAGCATATGCTACAAAGTTTAAAGATCCACAATTTATAATTCGGGGTCAAACTGACATGCAAATATGAGAACCACTCAGCATGGCAGGTGCTTCAGCAAATATTTTCATATTTGGCATCATTTCCCTAATTTCAACATGAATAGAAAGACATTTCATTGAATCATACATGCTATAAAAGTAACAGATCAATTATTGAACATTTGGGATCAGACTGACGTGCAAAATATAAGAACCACTCAACATGGCAAGTTCTTCAGAAACTATCTTTAAATTTGGCATCATTTCCCAAACGTTATTACATTGAGAAAAGTTATCTCAATGTGAATAGTGCATGATATAAATGAGAAAAGAACCACCATTGTCAACTATGGACCAAACTGACATGCAAAATATAACAAAAACTTCAGCAAACAATTCCAAATTTAGCATCAATATTGTAACAAGCTTCTCTTCCCTTTCCTGAATAAAGCGAGATAACTGCAAGTTAATCTTGCTAGCTTATTATAAAAAGATAAGCTCAACTAGTAGTCGAAATTTTTGTCCCATCATCAATTCATATATATATATATATATATAATTAGCAAAACATAGAAGAGTCATCCTGCTTACCTGCTCCTCAACCTTCATATGCTTTGAGAATAACTTTACAGCTCGACACTCTTTTGTCAATGACCGAAATCCCCTACACAAGTATATTGACTTTTTTGGGTAAAACCTTACAATTAGAAAACAGATATTGAACAAGTAATTCTAAAAATTTCACCTCTTAAGAGAAGAAACCACACCTTAAAAGTTCAATGGATCTCAAGGCAGATGAACTAACTATAAGAACAGCTGGACTGCCAGCATCAACTTTTCCTTCCACAAGCTGTCCTTCACACAGCACCTCTTTCCATGATTGGCCAAAAGCCGCTCTGATATTTTTCCCCAAGGATTTAACATCTTCATTTGAGTCCTGATGTAACTCCAAAATGCATGTCTCTGCATAATGTAAACAGAGCTTCAATTCTCAAATACGGAATGCTATAGCAAGCCTCCAGAATGAAGAAATTTAATGAATTTTCACTTCAAATTTTACTGCAATGGGTGTAGTTCTAATTATAATAACAATAACAAACACGTTACAACATCATCAATCAATAGAGGCCACTCACAAAAATAAAGTAACATCAAGTGTCCATTCTGAGTAAGGTTTTTGCGTGTATAGAAATCATGTCAGCTCTCCAAAAAGGTTAATCAGTGAAAATAGCCCCAATTAGTAAAACAAATCATTTTTCATGCTGCCGTTCCCAAACAAAAGGCGAAAATACACAAGCGAAAAGCCTATTCAATATCAAAACGAAAGAGGGAACTTGGGATAGGGCATTATTCCTCAAACTCTATATGTTAAACAACATTATTTCAGCCCCAAAAAAGAACAATAACGTATCATACCAGTGGCCCATCAAAATCTGAAACAGCTTAAAGATTAAAAAAGAATACCTTTTAGCGATTCCAACTCGAGAGAAGAAATCTGAACGCCCTTTGCAGACTGAAATTGATCGAGAAAGAACCGCAGCTGATCTGAAGCTGATGCTGGTTGAAACTCCTTGACGCTTCCATTGTTTTGGCTGATCCCAGGCTGGGGTTCGCCAATGCTTTGGACTGTGCCACCGTTCTTCTTCTTCTTCTTCTTCTTGGTGATTTTGGCCTTAGCCAGTTTTGGAGCGAGGGTTTTACGACTGTTAGGGTTTTTGGGTGTGGAATTGGGCGGCTCGTGCTCCTTCCGGCTTCCCATGGCTGCGCTCTGCTTTTCATGCCATTGTTGCATTTTATAAGGGTAGGGCACGCCGCTCTCGGAGAATTAAGGGAAAAATGATTATTTTAATTATTTGTCAAATATATAAATTTACAAATGGAGTTACTCCTCGGTAATATTTTTCCAATGAACAGTATTGATTTTAGTCATACTAATAGGACAATTCTATAATTTTTACATCTATTTTTACTCTGTCACTCTTATATTAGATACTAAAAATTAATTTACCTGATAAAAATTTAACTCATAATTTATAAGATCGTATGTTAATATTTTATTATTAATGTGAGAATTTTGTTAATAGAGCTCTTAAAATTTAACTTATCTAAATTTTGATTGATAAAGATTGGTTTAGTTTATAAAGATTTGACTCATAATTTATAAAGTTGTGAAATTAAATCCCATTATCTATATGAAAATATTATTGATAAATAATATGTAAATATTTTTATAAATATTATTTGAGTCAAAAGCCATATTTTAACCTTGATAAGCCTCACAATCCAACTTCCTAACTTTCAAATATAATTAAAAAAGTTATTAAATATTGGAGCATCAAACTTATGATACAAATTTTGTAAAACGCAGCTCATTGGTCAACTACTGTTGATACCTCATTGGACATGTTGAAATTTTCCCCTACCCTTAACGAACAAGATGTCAAAACGGCAATGCTAGCATTTCTCAATTTTTACTTGATTCAATTGAGATTGAACTAATAACATAATAATTAAATTAAAATTAAATTTTAAAAAATATTAGATGCATATGTTAAACATATATATATATATATATATATATGTGAAAAATAAATTCACAATATGTCTAATTGTTAACAAAATAAAATAATATGAGTATAAATAAAAAATATATAAATTATAAATTTATATTTTATCAAATATAAATAGATCTTGGTCAAATTAAGTGAAATCAAACTTAAAGATTCTGCATTTATACCTGTAGCTATCAACATCTTCTTAGAGAAAAGGCTCCAAATCATAATTATATACATGTCCAAGATTTAAAAATAAATTTGGCTTTTAGTAGGGTTTTTTTTTTTAAAATTTTCTGCTCTTTATTTTTTTAGCCTTTTTTTAGTATTATATTTAGACATCTTCAGTTCTCTAAAAATTGTTCCGATTCCAACTCAACTCTAATTTCTAGCTCAATGATGGTTCAACTATAGTCTACAATCCAACCCAATTCAATTATGAAAATGATTTTTTTGGTTCAAACTGAGCTATTAACTGCTTCAGTTAATAGTTCAGTTAGGTTCTTAAAACAACGATAGGAATAAAATAATAGAGTATTAATTGACCAATTCCAACATTGCATTTTTTTCTAAGGAGAAAGTTTATGTGAGTTTGGTCCCCACTAACCACTATGATTAGAGCACGTTTTTAAAGTATAAAAAAACATTTATAAAAGTATTTACATATCGCCTACCAACAAAGTCCTTATATGGGCAATGAGTTAGACTTGAAGCCATGATCCTGGAGGTCATATGTCAAATATTTACCAACTAAATTGATTTTTGTCTAACATTGTATTTTTACCACATCACCTTTTCCATTTCCCTAACTTAGCACTCAATTCCTATAAACAAAATAGATTACTTCAAACATTTATTTTATTTTAAACATGTGGATCATACATAGATAGATAGATAGATATATATATATATATATATATAATAACATTTTAGCAAGCCTGCTAAAGTATGCATATATTTTATTTTATCCTGACCCTCCAAAAGAGCCTTGAGCCTCCTCACTTCACTTCAGAAGCATTAATGAAGGTGGTGGCTGTTATCAAGGAGCGGCTAAATCACTTGAGAACAACGAGAAGTCTATAAATTGAAAAGCAGGGTTCGGACTATTGTAGTGTACAATTGCCGCAGCAGGAGTGTTACCTGAAATAAAAAATAATAAATAAAACATATTGATAGAAAATGTGCGCCCCCATAATATAAATCATATCACATTCTACTTATAAAATTTCAGCCATACAAAAAAATTAAAAACTTTAAATAATATAGATTCTGGAAAAATAATTGGTTCCAATGGGATTAACATAGCTCAAGGTTAGTTTACTTGCTGTAAAAGAAATGAATAGAATAAATGAAGAAAATAAAGATAAAAATAGAATAATCACAATATAAAGAAGAGATTAGTCAACTGTGTTTATGAAGATGGAAGGATTGATAAGAAGGAAAATTTAATTCCAAAGAAGATAAGTCAACCAAGTTTATGAAGAGGGAAATGTAATTTAATTCATAAATTAAAAGTCATACTCCATGAGGTTTGTGATAAGTGTGGTAATTCCTATATTTATAATGTGTGGTATTAAATTGTATTATACTTACTATAAAAGATAAGGTAATTTAATTTATTTTTGTTTTCATTGTTTTTAATATATTACATTCCCAACCAATTGACTCCTTGTTAATTACTATATTATGTTAAGGAGATGAGGATCTCTATTCTTGTATCATCTCCCTTTGTCTTTGTCTCCATCTCTCTCACACAACCTCCACACTAGGGCTGTGCATGAGCAGGGTCGGGTAGGGCATACCCTTAACCCGATGCCTTGCCCTAAATGTCTTTGGGCCAAAAAAACATGCTCAAGCCTAACCCTGCCCATTCATGAAGGGGTCAGGCGGGCAGAGTTGGGCAGAGATCGAGCATGTCAGGTTAGATATTCAATTTATTATCCTTTTTTTGAGTAAGTAGAAACTTTTTGTTGGACCAAATATATTAAAATTAGGCTCAAATTAACCCCTAAAAAACCATTTCCAATAACAAAATGATGGGTTAAAAAATCTTTTCCAATAACAATATATCTAAAAATGAAAAAAAATCAATAAACCTGGAAATGCCATACCCAAATACATATTAAAAAGAGAGAGAGAGATTTCCAGATGTAGTGACCATCAAAATGATTATAACACGAGGCTGATGCTTAGTCTTTATGCATCTTTGAATTGTTGGAATATCAAAGAGTAAGAGATCAGGAGCAATAAAGCAATCAAATCCAGAGCTTAGGAATCAAAGACCAGAGCATAAAACCATAAATTAGATATTAGAGCAACATGGTTTGAACACAAGAAGAGATGAAGCAGCCTCGACGGTGATGAAAGACGAGCAATAGAACAAAGGTAGACATAATCTATGCAATACCTTCTCAGACAATGACGACCATGAGCTAATAGGCGACCGAAGGTGAGAAGAAGGAGGTGAGGAGCTAAGACCATGATATGAAGTCGCTAAAATGTCACACATGACAGACAAAGTCGATAAGCCAAGATGAATGGAGGAATGATGCTGTAAATCATGGGTGGTATTGTGGTCGACAAGCGAGTAGCGTGGTGGTGTGACTGTGCAAGACGCGAGTTCGAGTGTGTGCTGTGATAAGAGGAGAAAAGAGGAGAGGAGAGAAAAAGAGAGGAAAGGGAGACAACTAAATTGAGAAGAGTTGAAGACTTGAAGCTAGGGTTTTAAGTTTCATTTCAAACTTCTACTTTCAGCCAACAAATGATGCCATTTTTTTTAGAAAAATAACATATAGTCTTGAGCTGGCAAGGCTAACTAGTTGGACACCCTAGCCCTAAACCCTACCCAACCCGAAGTTCGGGCTTAGCTCGACCATGCCCATTTGTTTTCGAGCAACTTTTTTCGGGCATGGGCAAGACCAAAAACCATCGGGCTGGGTCGAGCATTGTGGGCTTTCTGGCTTCTTGCACAGCCCTACTCCACACACACATATAAAAGATCCAAATCCCTTATAAAAACTCATTTCTATGGTTAGCTAGTGTGAATTAGACTATTTTTAAAGGATCCACGATGTTAAATTATTTGATGTATGACTAACAATATAAAATCTTGTGCTGGATATCAAAATAAAAAGAAAAAAAAAGTGATAAAACAATTACAAAATACAGAATAATAAATATCAAACGGAAGAAACTGAAAAACTATACTCAATTACATGAAGACAAAATAATTGAACTCCTAATGTCAACATATAGTATCTTGATGTTGCTAATGAAACCAAAGCAAAGGTGAAAAGATGAATTCAAAGTCTATAAAAATGAACAAAATAAAACCTAACATCCATTTGATGCACAGTAAAATGACATTAGTTATCTTTATAAAAATATTTAAAAATGGAGCGACTAACATTGTAGACAAAAAAATTATAAGATTCGTAACAATAAAAAAAGTATAAAGACCGGCCCATAACAAAAACACGATAAAACTATAGGGACAAATAGGTATATTTTTTTTTTCTAAAAAAACAAAAAACAAAAAATCTAGAACTACGTAGATACCTTCATTGACATGGAAGTGTGGTAAGCCTTGAGGAAATAAGATACCATCCCCTGGGTTGAGAGGTTTCAAAAAGACAGTGTTGTTGGTTGAGATGAATCCAACGGTCAAATTTCCTTCAAGAACCAAAAGAGTTTCTGAAGCTCCAGGATGTGTGTGGATTGGCAAAACAGCTCCAACTTCATTAACTAAACGAGCCAATGAGAGGCCTTGACCGTTAAGACCAGGAAGTTGAGCAACAAACACAGTTGTGAAACTAACTTTGAAGATACTGTTTGTATTGTTACCATTAGGAACATTCAGACCAGAGAAAACAAAGTCATTTATTGTGACATTCTCAGGATTCTTGCAAGAATATCCTGCTGGATTAGTAGGAGCTGTATAATCTGCAACACAGAATTAAAATGTAGAAGTTTGAGAGGACGAAGTTGAAAAGAGAAGACATGAGATGAAGAAGATAATGGGGATAACCATCTTCATGTATGACTTGTTAAGATAGTCTAGTTTCTATAATGAGGAGACTGATCAATATATATATATATATATATATAAGGATAATGAATAATTTATTAGTATCTTAAGTTTGCTTTAGTTACAAATTTGATCTCTCAAATTTAATTTTTTATCAATTTGATCCCTTAATTTTTGCTTCGACTATTGATTTGATATTATTTTATAGGATATAACATTGTTAAAATCTGTTAACATAGATAATGAAATTAATATTAATGACAACTATATAGATTAATGAGAAGAATTGTAATTGGTTAAATAAGGAAAAAAAACTCAAAAATTTAAAAAAAAAAACAACAAAACACAGTATAAAAGATTATATTAATAAAAATTAAATTGATTTAAAAGCTAATTTGTTTTCATTTAGCTATATATGCATATCAAGTTATTAAAATGCTTTACACACATTGGATTAATTTGAGAGTAAATTTATGTTTTAAAACTTAAAGGACTATAGTATTTTTATTTTTAAATAAAAGATTAAATTAATAAAAATTAAGTTTGAGAGATCAAATCGATAATTAAAAATAACTTGAGGAACAAAAAATTTCTTTATCTCATACGTACATATGTACGTATGTATGTACATACACACACACACACATATATTATAAGATGGTATGGCGCTGTTTTACAATTGAGTTGCGTGAGATGATTGGCTTGTTGACCAGCTCATTGACAACTTGGTTTGTACTAGAAAATCATTATCATGGTTGCGTATGGTTGGATTAGAGTTAAGTGGCCAATGAGTCAAAACTTAAAATTGAGCTAAAACTGTTCAATTTCTGAAAAACCAATTAACGAGTTTTGAACCTAACTAGATTGGCTCATGTGCGTTGTACAAATTTTACATGACTCAATATTGTAAATGATATAAGCCACCTCGAACTAGAATATGATGAATAACTTTGATGATGATGTAAATATGTTTATACCTTTTGATAAGATTTCAATTTAATTTTATTAACTTTAATGTTAAATAGTTTCTTCATGTTTATCATGTTTTTTAATAGATTACCGAAACTGTCCTGAAATTGTACTTTGGTATAAATTTAATTTTATTAATTTAATGTATTTATATATTTGAATCATGTTTTTTAAATTTGTTCTAACTCCGAAGATATTAAAATATGTTTGTTGAAATAATTGCAAGTCTCACGTATTTGAATCATATTTTTTAAAATTGTTTTACCTTTGAAGATATTAAAATAATTTTAATTTTATTATTTAACATATTTATAGACTTGAATCATGTTTTTAAATTTTATTATTTATTAATTGCAATTTAGTTTTATATGTTTGACAAGTCATAAAGTTATAATGTTATGGATTTGGGGTTATGTGGTGCTATTTTATTGAGAACTTCACATATTGTGTGATGTTATTATGTTAACAATTACACTTATTATAGGTTTATTTCTTATATAATATATATTATTTAATTATTACGTCATCAGTCATCGATTACTTATTTTTTTATTGTTTATAAGTATTTTTTTATTAAAAATAATCTTATTCGAGATCTAGTCGTGTATTAAATGTGGACGCTTCTCCTAATTAGTATTTGAATTTTGGTTCACCACATTTTGTGAAAGACTAGCTTTTTTTATTAGATTTAATTCCTTCAGTGATTAAACTATTACTCTAAATAGTTGAACTATAAAAACTGAAGTCTACATGCCTTTACAATTTTTTTTTTTTACTGAATGGCATTTACAATTTAACGACGGGTCCAAATTTTAAGACATTAGAAATGGGCTGGAAAGTTTTTAGTCATTAATCAGTGGGGTTATATGAAGATATGGCCTAAAAAAATCTCTATAGGAACTAAAAATGCTGAAAAATAAAAATTATAGGAACTTGAAAAATAGAAGTCACCTAATCATTTTAAAATTATAGTGATTAAAAATATTTAAAAAATTACAGAAACTAAAAATAAAATTTGATAAAACTATAGGTACTGTGTCTTTCCAAAATTTGTCCCATTTTTTAGTTTAATTGCCCGTTAGAAGGAAGAAGCATTAACTAGGCCAGATACAACTGTCATTTGAATACTTTTTTATTTATAAAAATTGAATTTGTTATCCGTCAACTGAAATTCTTAAAAAGGTTAAATTAAAATTTAGAATAAAATATGTTGATTCCTTTCTATTTTATCTTAATTATAAATATTCCTCTCTATTTTTAAAACATATGAACCACATCTAAAATCAATGGTTGCAAGACATACACCTCCCTTTTATAATTACCAAAAAAATAAATATTATCTAAAATTATTAAAACTAATTACAAAAAAATTTAATGGATATTTTTTACCTTTTTATTCCAATTTTTTTTAGTTATGCAAACTTATTTATTTAGTATTTTTTTTAAAAAAGTTAAATATATGAGGTGAGTAAAGTAATATTTCAAAAACTTATGAAAAAAAACTAAATGAAATAGAAATTTAATGTAATATGAGATAAATTAGTCAATATAATTTATCTTTATTTATTAGAAAATTTATAATTTTAATACAAGATTTTAAAATTATTTATTTAATTATCTCCATACTTAATTATTTAAGTTTCTGAAATTGAGGGAGAGAGAAAAAGTAGACAATTAGATAGATTTTCAACATAACTACAATTATTTTAGAATCTTTAACGGATTATTTTTAACTGTTAAAAATTAGACTAATAGTATAGGTTTTGAAAATAAAGGAAAAGTTTTTGTGATTTTAGCAAAATGAAAAGGAAATCAATGTATTTTACTCTAAACTTCATCTCTTACCATGTCATTTGTTAAAAATTTAACAAATTTAGAAGTTACATTGACCTCCAAAAGTTATTGGGAGAATCTCATCTAGGAGAGAAAAACAGTATTTATGGCCTAATGTATGCTAAAATGGTTCTACAAGCCCAAGAGTCACTTTTGCAAATATATTTTAGTGAGAAATGACACAGTTGCCCATAGTGAAAAAAGATAACAAGTACAAGATCAGATTTTTACATCTATATATTTACAAATTCATAACTTTAAATTTACATATTAACAATTAATTGTTTATTAAAAGTGAAATTTTTATTTAGAGTTGACATGTTTATCTTGACTAACTTAATAAATTTTCAATTTAAAGTTTGAATATTTATAAATATAGGTTCATTTATTTATAATCAAAATTTAAAATTTATATTTACATATTGATAAGTAATTTTTCATTGACAGTTAACATAAAGTTCTTTGTTTCTCATGAAGGGCAATTATGCTTTTTCCCTTCCAAAATATATTTGCAAAAAGGGCTCTTAGGCCTACAAAATAATTTTAAAATGCATTGGATCCTAATTGCAAATTTTAGGTCCCAGATGAGATTCTCCCAAAGTTATTTATGTATTTAATTAGGCAAAAGTGTATATTTGATTCTTTAATTTTATATAAGATTTCAATTTTATTCTCTAGTTTTATAAAGAAAAATGACATAAAGTCTCAAAACGATGAATTTATGATACTTAGGTCCCTAATAAATTTTTTAAAAAATTAATTGTAAATATTGATTTAGATAGTTAAAAATTTAGGAGTTCTAATTGCAAATAAAACATTTAAATTTTAGAAAAAATTATATCTAAGTCCCATATAAAAAATTTATTATCAAGAGGTCCCATAAAATTCACAAAATACTTCAAAGTCCCAAATCCTGTACATTGACAACTTGACTAAGGGCATTGATAATTGGGCAACGATCATTTATAACTTGTTATTACTTGTTGTCATTTTTTTTATAAGTTATAAATGACTGTTGCTCAGTTGTTAATGCCCTTAGTCAAAATATCAATGTGTAGGATTTGAGATTTGGAGGTATTTTATAATTTTTATGGGATCCCTTGGTAATAAATTCCTTACATGGGACCTAGATGTAATTTTTTTAAAAAATTTTAAATATAACTCTCAATTTATAGGATAGCTATTTGCAATTGTTTGAATAAATATTTGTGGCTTATTTTTCAGGAAACTTTGTTAGAGACCTAGCTTTCATAAATTCCCTGTTATGAGATTTGATTGTCATTCTTTCATTTCATAAAGCATCTTTTTAATCATCTAACCCTAGGCTAATACTATTAGTCTTACTACAAAAAAAAAAATGTTGACACCGTGATTTTAAATGTTTACAACACATTACCAAATACTGATATATTAAATTTATGAGGAATACTCATACACTTAACTTTATATATTTAATATGTTTGTTTTTGATTAAATTAAGGCATGTGAATCTTTTATAGATTATTTATTCTATAAAAAATTTGTGTTATTAATTTTATTAACACATTAAGATCTACTTGTCATGATTTGATTGAATATAATAGTATGTTAAGTATATAAGTCTTATCCTAAATTTAGTTTTAAAAAATAATTACATTGTAATACCATCATTTGATCATTCTTTGTGAGTATCTAAAATTATAGTATTAATATTTTTTGTTAATAAAATTGATGGTGTTAAAAGAATTGAAAAAATATTTTATAAAATTAAAGCATTGAAATTTTGTGTAAAGTTAGGAGATCAGATGTAGTGTAAATTTTGTTCATGAGAGTGGCATACGAATAATTCATTTTACAATGTATTTTATATTTATGTTCATTATAAAGATGATAGGAATTCGCCATTAATGTATAAATAGCAACACACAAAGGAAAAATTAGATAATTTTGAAAAAGTACAAGGGAAACATTATTAATTTTAAAATTGAATGAGATAAATCAAAATTAAATATTTAATGATACAAGAAAAATTCTCTTTTCTATTAAAGGAAAGAATTCAACAGTAACCTAATACAAAGGGCATGCATTATTATATATACTTTATAGAATAAATAAAGAGTAATTTAAGAGAACCGGCCTAACTCCACAGTCAATAATGAGTATATTTTCTTTTAAAGGAAATAATTTAACAGTAACCTAGTGACACAAAGTAGGCATTATTATATAATATAAATGCACAGTAAATTTAAGATTAACCTAACTCTATGTATGAAAGGAAGGAGTCCCACGTGTTTGTTTGAAGTTTGATTTAAGTGAAAAACTATTATGATTAATAACTTGTGAATAATATATTCTTATGCTATTTATAATTTATGGTGATGACTTGGCATCAATTTTAAAAAGGATAGATATAAGATAATTTTGAAAGTACGAGGGATTTTTTGTAAATTAAATGCACAAAATTAAATATATATATATATATATATATCCATTGGGTCCACAAGCTAATTAATTTAATTGGTATTAATGTCATAATTTAAACAAGTGGACCCTATAAATTCAATCGAGTTTAAGAACTTTACCAAACCTCCAAAAAGTCACAGCCTAAGTGACCTACAATAATGCATTTTGCTTTTTCTAATTGAAATAATTTTATGGTGTAAGTGGATTAATTTGGATTTGAATCATATACCTCATTAATTAAGATATACAAAAATTTATGAATTTTTCAAATCAATCCATTTCTTATTACATTTTTTTTATAATTTCAAATTTCCATTACACACATTAGTTTTTTGAAATGCTAGTCACTTTATATCCTCAGTTCTATTCATGATTTTTTTCATTATTACCTCTATAACTCTTATACATTTTTTTTTATCTCTCATCAACTTAAAAATGAATGTAAACTCATTGCTTTTAATTTTTCATTTTGTAATTTGAATCTCAACTCATTTCTCTTTTTCATTTAAAATTTTTCAAACTATCCAAATACAGGATTATAAATATATTAATTTTAAATATGAAATTTTAAATCTAAAATCTAATTTCAAATCTATCAACCAAATGCTACATTAATTTATTGCATTTAATCTAAACATACATAAACTTAGCCCCCCATTATCATATAGCATAATCAACTCCTCTAATTAATGACAATTATTTGAATTGTCCAATATATATTTAAATTTTACTGCTATTTATTTTTTTTAAAAATATATTGGATGGTTATTGGATGGTTTTTTGTTAAAAAAAATATAATAACCATCCAATAAGGTTTGATTATATTAGATGGTTATCAAAATAACCATCCAATATAGTCATTTTATATCAATCCCAACCCTCCAATATCAGATCAATTCAACCACCCCACAAAATCTCAATTCATCCTCTCCCCACACCCTCTTGTCTCCTTCGTCTTCACATGTGTCATTCCTTAAGGCCAACAGACTCTTCTTCTCATTTATTTCAAATCTCTTGATTGCTCTCTAAATGGTTCAACCTAGTTTTTGTTTTTAAGTTTTGTTTGGATTACATTGGGCATGTTTGATTTTTGATTAGGCTTTGGTTTTTAGATTATAATATATTGATTTTGGATTGTTATTATTGCATGTAAGGTGTTCGATGAAATGTTTCATAAAAAAAAAAAACCTTTGGCCAAAACCTACATGAAGTTTAAGTTATATATATGATTAGATGGGAGTTATATTTAGTTTTTGTTTTCATCTGAATTAATTTTCTATTTTTTGTTGTATTTTTGGTTTGAACAACATTCAACTAGTTTGATTGAAAAATTTTTATCATTTGATTCTTTGATTGATGGTTAAGTTATATATGAAGTTTCATAGTGATTGACATTGTATATGAGTACTTTTAGCTTATTCAAAATTATTACTCATATATAACTTTCATTAAATAGCATGTGATATTGCTGATGATGATGATGTTATGATTGACATGGGGGCAAAAACCTATAGGAAGTTCTATTTTTATGTCATTTTGCTACCAAATTTTCATTTAAAATTAATAGTTTAGTATTTCAAGGACTCTTTTGTTTAAGCTTTTTTTTTTAAAAAAATTACAAGTTAATTTGTTATACAAATTTTTTTATTTGTTTTGAATATGAAAAATTTCAGTGAAAGCAACTTTTATACATTGATGATATATACTTTTTTTTTATAACAGTAGGGCTAATATATTAATGTCAATATTGAAATATATATTTTACTTATTATTATGAGTAAAAAGTGATTTTTTTATGATTGTAACTAATATAAAATAATTCTTAATTTTTTTAAAAACTCTACAAAATAAATCACTTATTACAAAATCTCTAAAGTATTTAAAAATTATTTTTTTAATCTTAAACACATTGGCCCTAATGTTGTTTGGATTATACACACAAATACACACATTCAAATACAATATCTAAAGAAATCATGAAAATAAATGTTATAAACTATTTATAACTTATAAATAAATAAGTGAATTGCACATTTTTATTTTAGTTTTTCTCATTGATATTTTATAATTTGAAATAATTTTAGTTTAGTGTAGCAAATAATTTTATTTTACTTATTATTATATAGAACAATTGTATAGGAAACAAATTTTTTTATTTTAATAAAATTGTTAGTTTACAATAATTGAATTTAGTTTAGTATAATTTTGGATGATTGGACTGATTTGTTTTTGTATTATACTATTGCAGGGGGCTGTAAGAAATGCAGCCTAGATAGTAAAAAAAATTATAATATATTGGATGATTATTCACTAGAACTGTCTAATATAACAAACATATTGGACGATTGTGTCCATAATCGTCTAATATTTTAACATATATTGGACGATTATCATTTATCATGATAACTATCTAATATGTTACTTATATTGGATGTTTTTGATAATAAATGTTCAATATATACTTCCCCTTTACCACTCATTCGAACACTATATTGGATCTGTCTTTAAACTGTCTAATATTATAATATTGGATGGTTCTAATAACCATCTAATATTTATTTTATCAATATATAACGGTGTTATATTGAACGGTTCATAATTGTCCAATATAGACAAAAAGAACCATCTAATATTTTCTTTGTTTTTTTTTTGTAGTAGTATTAGAACATGTATTATATTTAGTGACTAAAAGTGATCTACCCACTAAAGTCATAATAGCCACCACTTTCATTAATGGTGTTGAGGTAAAGAGGCTGAAGAAAATCTTTGGAGGCACAGGATGAAGCATATTAAAATACTTTACCACGCTCTCTCTCGATTGATAAAATAATGGAAAAAATATTATAATAGATCGATATATATACTTATATTGCATTTTTTTTTGTTAGTCTCTAAAATTTTATTTCATTGTTTTGAGTCTATTTAGTTTTATCAATCCGTAACACTAATCTCTATGATTTTAAACATAAAGACCATGAGCTAATATTGATAGATTTAAGTTTGCTATTACTATGTTAACCCTCTTTTTTAGTTAATAAAACAAAGCTCTACTATGGTAACAAAGATTTTTTCTTAGTTAATAAAATAATTTTCAAACCGATTATCATGGTAGAAAATAGTCTACTATAATTGAAAGAATTAAACTTAATAAAAAAGCCTACCATATAGTAATTAGGAGTTTACTAAATAATAAAGGTGTACTGAAACAAGATCCTATGCAATTATAGGAGTCTATAATCCCTAAACATTAAAATTGTTCATAATAATATTTAAATAAAGTGTTGGCAAGAAAAAAATTAAATAAAATATCCACGAAAAGTTTGGCCAAACGACAAGTTTAACAAGGGTAAAAGGGTTCAAAGAGACCACTCTAAAAAGAAACATGCAAAAAGGGGAAATTCTGTACAAAATAACATGTCTATTGTGGCTAATGTACTATACACTATAGTGGACAACACAGAGGCAACAAGCTGTAGCCAAGAGCAATGTTTGCCACTACCAAACCTTACTATGTTGTGCATAGCAACCAATAATGTATCCATCGTAGTGCACCAATTCACATAAGCACTTTGATAGTTTAAATAGTAAAATTCAACTTTAAAATCCCATAACTTCTCACACACACATTCAAATCTAGTGCTTCAGGTGTCCGCACAAATCTTATGGTAAGAACTTACTACATTGGCTTTGCTTTGACATAAAAGTACTACCCAACGACAATTTTATCCATAAAATATAATTGTGGTCATAAAATATTATCTAATTCAAACAATCTTCACAAATCAACCCTAAAGCCAATATTAGACATAGGACCACTTGACCGCATTTCGAACACACAAAATAACTTATATTCTTCACCATTTTATCTATAAGCACTTCAATCTATCAATTAGGTTATAGCCACCCAACACAAGATATAAGAAAATCAACATATAAAACTTTCATATTTCTCAAACTTCTTCTCATACAACCCAAGCATTTCAAAATATCATTAAGATGCAATCATGGGCGCCCAAAAACCAAACTCAAGAATGTCGTAAACAAGTTTTGATCAAAGTATAGGACCACAAAGGTCAATACAATGAAATATGCTCTAAATTTGGCAATATACATCCTTAACAAAAATAAACTAAGCATAACAAAAGGGTAATGTCAACCCTACCACCTAGGCTTTTAATGCTCCTCCAGCTGGACCCTCTCTTGTAAAAATTATTAACCATAGGAAATGATACACAAAGGTTCTATAATCAAAATTAAAATACAATTATGCATATCATATAACTAATCATGTGATTATTAAGTGGGGTATACAAAACAATTTTCAAACATTCAAAACAAAATTCAAAAAACTAAAGCATAACCACAAACTTTATCTCCTCCTTTATTCGAACCTAAGTCTACATTTGACATTGACTGTAACATCCTAAATTTTTTTAATCCCCTAATTAATCAAAGAATAATTGAGTTTAACTAATTAGAAGACAATTAGATGGGATTAATGGACCATTTAGGCTTAGGTATAGCCTTAAAATTAGATTTGGAATCGAGTTCAGGCCAAATAGGCGTAAAAAGAGGGAGAAAATAGTGGAGTATAGCTTTGTGCTACATGCTGTAGTGTGGATATCATATGTCATGGCACATAATGCTAAATTAGTGAGGGAGGGAGGGACTTTGTGCCATTTGTTATGGCACAGGTAGTGTCCGTCGTAGCATGAGTTCCTCAAGCAAGATTGTGGCTCTCTGTGCCATATACCAAGGTGCAAGTAGCATGTGTCACGAAGGATGGCCCATTTTGTGCCATACACCGTAGCACATGGCTAGAAAATTAGATTTATTAGACGTGAGCCTAACATGAAAATGAGAGAAAGAAAAAGAGTTTGTGTAAAATCTTCTCAGGAGGGGGTGAATTGGGCTAGTTATAATTTAAAACAATTTAAGCAGATTTAATTATAAGGAATGAGTGATATCACTAAATAGAACTGAGAGAAGGAAGAGAAGCTTTGCACAGAGTCTTCATCCTAATTTAGCTCTAACCACTTAAGCCTACCTATAACTCCCATGATATGAGATTTTTCACTAACTTTCCAAGATTGATTCAGGCTCTTAGTTGTCATAGTATAATTTATACTCTTCCTTGAGTCTGTAACTCTCTCTTTTACAAAAGTGATCTTAAATCCCCCTTAAGCTCCTCAAGTTTAAGTAATTCTATCTCATATAAGAAATATAGAGAAGTATAAAGTGAATTCAATAGTGAATTACTATTGCAATACAACTCTCTTACAGAGTGATTATATAATTAACAAAACACTTAAAATATTGAATGTAGTAGCAAAAAGTAGTTATACAATAAATGTGAGTAGTTAGCTTAGTTCACTTCTGTATTTTCTGCTTTATAAATAAGTCCTATTTATCGTTGATTCTTGAAATAGATCCATTAGACTCATGTATTGGTTGTTAAATACTTTATCTGTGTTTCCTTTAAGACTTTCATTGTTTGAGGTAATAAAACAGTGTTTTTTTGGCAGGTTTGTGTGTTGTTGGTACTTTAAGAAAAGTAATGACTATGCATTAAATGCTCTAACAAAAGGTAAAAGAGAGAAATACCAATAGAGAAAATATGTATTAGCAGGAAGAATTAACCAAAGGTTGAGATAGCTTTTAATCTAACCTTTAATTGTGTTTAATAAGACTTTAGATAGATGAGAAAGTAAGCACAATACAGAGAAGCAAAAAAGGGTTGAGATTGGAAGGTTTCGAGATACTTTATTTTGGAAGCAAAAAACAAAGGAGAATTCTTCAAAGATATACTAATAGGAATGTGTATATACTAGTATAAGTATGAATGATTAAAGAGAGAAAGAGAGTAAATTCATAATGGTAGGATAGAGTTGTATCGAAAGGTCTTCTTGTAAAAGGTGGTGATTGAAAAAGATTTCTATTGAAAGGATAAGAGACATTTAGGTAAGAAGAAGATAATTTGGGTTGATCTTTGATATACCGATAGGAGAAACAAGAATACAGAAGGCTAAGAGCAAATAAAGACATTTAGGTAGAAGTTGAATCTTTAGGTAAAAGTAGGACATACCGACAAGAATAAGGATATACCAGTAGAACTCATGTAGTGAAAAAGGCTAACACATATCGGTATAAGTAATATCTTTGCGTATGAGACAGTAATACAAGTAGAAATTCACACATATCAATAAGAATAAAAAGTGCACAAATGCCAAAGACATTCAGGTAGAAAGAATATATATCGATTGGATCAAGACATACCAGTATGTTCAAGAATTGGTTCAGTAATAGATTAAAAAAGGGTTGATTTGAGCTAAACCAATTAATGAATAAGAAATAATTCAAACAATTATTTCAAGGATAGAAGAATAGAAGAGGATCAGGAAAGCTAGAGAATTTTACACATAGCTTCTCAATTTCCTTGAATTTACTATAGGCTCTTATCTGCGAGAACAATCTTCTCTATTTTTATAATTACCAAAACAAAGGTTCAATAGTTTGAACAAAAGGGAACGAGAAGACTAAAGAAACTCTATTAGGCTTAGGGTTTTAATGTATTGAAAGTATTATGAAGCATCTAAATATTAGAGGTAAGTTCTCTATGCCTAAATCCTCCTTCCTCTTCCACTTTTCTTGAGCTTGGAAGGTAAGGTTTGAAGGGAGAGATGGATTTTTGAAATTATGGGGCTATAGGTTTGAATTCATTAGCTTAAGTAGAGTTAATAGGAAGGATTTATGTTATTTGAACTTAGCATTTATGGCTTTATGAGTTTTGATAGTTGTAGAGTAATAAATACCTAAAAATAAGCAGTTATAGAGGTTGTTAGGAGTGTTTAATGGCCATTAATGATGTTTAAATGATTTATTGGAACTAATCTAAGTTAAAGAAAGCTAATAAACCCTATGGGTATCCTTGTATATGAGGAAGTTGGTTCTTGAGAGTTTTGGAAGTGTTGAGTTAGATATTGAAAATAATCCTAATGAGGATATTGATGATTGTTGATGTGATTAAATATAGATTAATAATAATTTGGCACCATTCAAGCTTGGAATAGCTTGGAAGGGTTTGTTTGAGGGGTAAACCTTTAACCTTTTAAAGGTTTGAGATAATTAAGAAAAATCTCCTTATGCTTTTGGGTGTTAATTATTTTGATTAATAAACTATCAATGTAGTTTGTGAAAATTGTTTATAATGCAATTGTGGCATGTATTATAGGTTAAGTACTATGTTATAATGAGTAACTATTGTTTTGGCAATTTGTAAGTTGTGAAATGATATATACATATACACATACATACATACATATATACTAGATTATATAGTATATGCTATGATCAAAGAGAATGAGATAGTGAGTAAGTTCTATGATGAAATGATAATGTGTGAGTATATGATATATGGGGTTCCATGATAAATTAGGAAATGAGTAAGTGTAGAGTACAATGAAGTTATTTGGCATGTTAAAAATGTCGAGTAATATGCATAGTATGAATTGCTACACTTGTGCATTATAGGATTTGATGAGCTAGAAGTTTACTTAAGAAGAGGAGTAGTGATTTTAAATCCATGTGGTATGGCTACCATTTAGAGCTCAATTGCTTGCTTATACATAATCATATTTATTATCTCATTTGTTTAATAAGGGACTATCTCATCTTTTATTGAGGGACTCGAACCTAATTTAATTTTCACTTGTCCGACGAGAAAGCTAGTTTAGGGAGAATGACACCCCATAATGTGAGATTTGGGAAAAACTATGACCCACAAGTGGGTTAAGTAACATTGGTTAGGTAGGTTCTCACATATGAAATACTAGGGTAGTTTTATGACATGGACAAGTCCATTGTGTAATAACCCATGGTTTCATGTAGTAGGTATAAGGAAGATATAAGGGAGGTGTGATCATGCATATCGTTATTAAGGGCACATAGTTGTCTGTGTTATGACCCTTATGATGAAATCATGTGATATTATGTGATTAATATTGTAAATATGAAAATGAACTTGCAAATGGGAGATTTGACATAAGTATGGAAATGTTATGCCACTTATATTTTAAAATTAATTGATATGCAGCAATATACATAGATGTAACTCAGTTACTAAGTAGTTTTACTCACCCCTCTTTCCTAACAATTACAAGGGCTAGCTTATTAGGACAAGATCGAGGGAAATAACTTGAATCTTAGCATATCTATCTAAAAAAATTTGTAAGCCTCATTTATCTGAGAATTATATATATATATAATTTATTTTGATCTTATCAACTAGGAGACTCCATATTTTGCTTACTTGCATTGTTTGAATATGAGTTAAGTAGTGTATTTTGGACCCTAAAATGCATGTGTAATTAGTGAAGTATTAAGAAAGAGCCAAAATACTAATACAAGCAAGGATTGACCATAATTATGAATAATGATGAATTGGTATGATGCATGAGGCAATGGAAGCTTCCCTTTTTTATTTTTGCATCATAGGTTGAGCATTTAAAGGATATATGTGTGCTATATATGTATTGTGGTGTATTACATAGTTGCCTTTTAGTTTATTGAGCGTGGTCTAGTGTGAGATTTAGGCTCATGGTATTTGGGTTGAAGTTAGGACACCTAAGTTGTGTTTTGATTGAAAAAGGAGTGAGTTTGGAAATTAGTATCTAATTTTTGATTGGGAAATAATCTAAATATGAAAATAGTACCGTTAGCTAAAGCTTGAAGAAAGCTTTATATAGACATCTAGATCATCTCAATTGGATATCAAACTGAGAAAAAGGGAGCATTAGAAGTTCTCCTCGAGCGCTATCATTTGATAGCTTTAATGCTGTTAGAACTATGCAATACATCTTGGCGCATTGAGTGTATGCCACCGCTCATCTCATTCATTTTTGAAAAATGTTGTTTTGAACTCCTTATGCAAATGCTTTGATATCAGTTGGTATTCTATACTTCCGTAAACATGTTTTGCTTGACTTTGAGCACTTATAAAATGACATTGTGGCTTTTTACATTTTTAAAACTTATGATCCTACTTATGTAGTTTTTACAAACTTGATAATTGATTAGGGTTAGTCTCTTTGCTTACCTTACACTATAACAAAAATTTATATATAAGATGCCAAAAACCATGATGGTTAAAAGAAAATACACCATACATATGAGAGGTGGGTGATAGTTAGGAAATAAATGATGGGTGTTTCAAACAACCATTATATATTATTTGGCTTTAAATGAAGGGTGTTTCAAACACCTATCATTTAAAGTTTAAACACCTATCTTTGTAAATATATAATGGGTGTTTGAAACACTCATCATGTATTTAGGAAAAAATGATTGTCATTTAAACAACCGTCATTTATTTCCTTTTAATACACAGTTCTATGTTCATTTTTCAATTCGCGTCCAGTCATCTTCTCTTCTCTTCTCTTCTCCACTTGCACATGAAATCGAAAAAACTCTTAAAATCTTCCTCCATTGTTGTTGTCGATCACTGTAAATTGCTCCAACATAAAGCCGACCCCTTCGACACCTTCACTTGCTGTTTGAGTTCTTTCTCTTTGGGTTTCATTTCTCTTTACTTGAAGGCGTGCTTTCTTTATTTTTTTCTTCATTTTCTTCCATTATCCATAGATTTCTAGGTTATGGGAATGATTTATTAAATGTTGTGGGTTGTTTTATTAGTTGATTTTTCTTGTATAAGTTTCTACTCATTTGTTGACCATTTTGGATTTGTAGGGTATTGAAAATTGTTAATGTTTGATGTGCTATTGACTTGAGAATGCTAATAGATGATATAAGTAGCCTTAGGATTATTGTTAGAATGAAAATGAGGGATCAAAATGGGATATTTATGATGATTGTATTTTTCTACAAATTTTGACTGATTTATTAGAATAATTTTTAATTTAAATTATGTGCATTGTTTGATCAGAGTAGTTTTATCATTCAAAATTATATATTGAAATATATCAGTGTGCTAAATTTCATTACAATTGGAGTTCATTTAGGTGACCAAAATTGATATGCAGTTTCTCTAAAAATCATTACTATTTTGTTGAGATTTTGATATTTGCTAAAGAATGATGTTTTCTTGGCTTAGGATTGCTAATGTAGGATATGCATAACTTAGAATGATTAATGAGACTAAAAACATTGATTGAAAGTGATGTCTATGGTGTTTTTATTTTTTTGTGATTTTTTTAATGAATTTTGGATATAATTTTATAATAATTAGAGTTGATTTAAAAATGTCATTTTGTTAGGATTTTGTTGCTGTTGTGATTGTATATAGTTAAAATTAGTTTATTGAGTGAGATGGTAGGTTTGAAAAGAATGTTTGAGCCTGGGAAATACTTTTTCTATGCCGTTATGCTACTGAATTTTTTTTGGTGGTTGAAAGAATATGTGAATGCTCATATATTGTGACTTATGATTCATTAATTACTCTATATTATATGTAAAGTAGCCAATTTTTTTATGATCTTTCTATGATTCCTTTCCTCTCCATATTCATAAGTCATTGATCGCATTTCCTTGAATGAAATTTTTTCTAGATTAAAGTTATAGATAAAGAATGGATGTCTACCAATCAATTAAGTAAAGAGTATTTGAATAGTGTGAAAGAGTTTATAAAGTTTTCTCTTGAGCATGTAAAAGACCTTAGAAGAATAGTGTGCCCTTGTGTAAGATGTGGTCTTTTAAAGCAAATTAGTGTATGTGAGTTGGAAGACTATTTAGTATACCATGGAATTGATGAAAATTAGAAGTGTTGGCATAAGCATGGAGAGACTAGAGACAATAAGTGTACCAATAATTGGGATAGAAGAATAGTGTGCCCTTCGTTAGTCCTCATGAGGTTGGTATACATGCTTTACTTAAAAACGACAAAATTTTAGAACAAGCAAAGGCATTAAGCAAAAATTTCAAAGTACGGGCTCGAAAGGGAACATTATTCATAACATCATACTGTTAAGGGTAATGTACTTCTCACTTATCTTAATTTTTTATTTTTAATTTAATTGATTAATTATAATTTTGTCACACTTTTTAATATCATTATGGACCATTAGATGTTGATCACCATCAAACCATTTGGCAACATTTCAAAGATATATTATCTTAATTCTCTCGAAGGGCAACCAGGGAATTGAAAATTTTAATTGGAGTTAATTAATACGTAATTGCATAACGTATTTCATATATTTATCTATTTATTTAAATTTCATGCTGATGTATTTTTTACTGTTTCATTAAGGCGATTGTGCTATAATAAAGGTCTTTTACAAGGTCTTTTACAAATTTTGATGTACCCTACACTTGAGATATAATAAAGGTAATTGGAATAGTTTATTGAATTGAAATATAATGCATTAATAATATTCATCGATTCTTTACTTTATAGTGTCCAAGACAAATAAAAAATAGTTTGGATTGTGGCTTTTACGTCATGAGATTCATGGAGGACATCATTATTCATAACAAGAGCATAATTCTCGAGATGATATGTTGACAATATTTGATTTTTAGTTACAAAAAAAAATTAATGTATTAAAATTAATTTATGGTGGATCATTTATATATTGCGTTACTATGACAATTCTTACGTTGAAGAATTCAGAAATGCGGAAATAAATGAGGTAATTGAAGAATTGTGTCAATAGATTTTCTAACTATGGACCACAGACAAAGAAGATATATAGAACTACCTAGAAGAAGTAGCTAGGATGTTTATATTTTTCATAGCTAGTTTACTTTAAAAAATAGTATACTTTATAAAATTACATTTGTTTACTTGATATAGATTAGTACAAGAGATGTTCATTGATTAATTTTGCAATTGAATACAATAAATTATGTTGACATTCAAATTTAGAATGGTTGTCTATTATTATTTTAATTTCTTTTTGTAGGGGGCTAGTACAGATAATAGTTTTAGTATTTAAAAAAACATATAATAAATGACGGTTATCTAAATAACCATAATTTATCTAACCATTTATGATGGGTATATCATTTATCCGTCATTTATTATTTCCTTGTACAGAAAATCCAATTAAAAATTACATTTTAAATGATAGTTTTATAACCGTCATTTATTTGGGGGACTTTAAGTGTCAGTTACATAAATACTAGTCATTTATGGGCTAAAATAACCGTCATTGATTTTTTTTTTGTTTGTAGTGGTGTTGGTTTTGGAGTTAATATGTGGATTAGTATTACACTAGCTAACTTAGCTAAAGGTAGGTTAGCCCAAGCCTTGACAAGCTACTCATTTCATCTAAATAAGGGTGTACCACATGGCATTAGGCAATTTTTGAAAATATCAAATTTCCCAAATACCTTTCCAAATCAGAACAAGTCATGTGTAGAAGTTAATAAAATCAAACACATAATTCCAAACAATATTCATAATCTATACAAGTCATGTTCTTCTAAACATTTTGTCATCATACATATACATTTTCATTCCACTTCGCAATATTTTCACAAAACAAAACTATAATGTCTAAATTAACATTAAAATTACAAGAACACTTATCCACAACACACCCTATCCTAGTAATTAGGAGTTAACTAACTCCTTTGGACATATCATGATAGAAAGAAATCAACCACAAGTAATAATTTAACATTTTGAAGTTAAGATCTCAATATATTCCTTTTAAAATTGTTAGAAGCATGGCAAATAAGCAAGGACAGATAAAAAATTGAAAGAAAGGCAAAAATTTTATGTCCCCCTATCACGGTCCATTCGTCGCAAGTGGATGACACAGAGAAGCCACACTGTGACCAACCTAGCAATGCATGCCATATATATGCTCGTTGTGCCTTGTGTTGCAGCATGTCATGCTTTATTGTCATGATAGCACATAGAGAAAACTTTTGGTTTCATTTCTTACTCGATGTCTAATCAAGATAATTTAAGTGCCCACACGCAGCTAACTAAGCTACGAAACTAATGGCACTGGTTTTGCACTAAAACAATATTCACTACTACAAAAAATAAAATTAACATCACCTTTTAACGTTGGTTATTACAAAAACCGATGTTAAAAAAAGGTAGTCGCATATTTTTAAATAAAGGCAGAACATTTAATGTTAGTTATTCGAAAGACCATAGTGGAAAGATATTTAATGTCAATTATTAAATACACCGATATCGAAAACAAAGTAAAAAAATTATGATAAAATGCTTCTTATTTCACGTCGGTTATTTTTAATAACCGATGTGAAATAACATTAATTAAAAAATAAAAAAATATACTTTTAATGTTGGTTTTAATGAAAACTGTTATAAAATATTTATAATAAAAAAAATAAAAAGTATCATTATTAACGTCAGTTCCATAGGAATCAACGTTAATAATTGAAACCACATTGGTTTCCATAAAACCCAACATGGTTTTTGCTTTTAAAAAGCTGTGTTTTGCATCAAATATGCTGAACATAGCAGATCTCCCATTTTAGTTTTGGTCCAATACTGAAAGGTCACACCTTTTCCCTCCATTGCCTTTGTCTAGAATTTTTAGCCATCGTGGGTCCATCCATTTGTTGTTGTGGGTCCGCCTTTGCCCTCCATTGTAGCTTCCTCGCTCTTCCTTATTCCTTCTTCCTCCATTTTTATAGGTTAGAGATCTCTCTCTTTTTCTCCTCCTTCCCTCTTCTTTCTTCTTCCATTGTTGTTAAATGCTCATCTATTTCAATAATTTTGGGTCCTTTATTGCTTTGAAGTTTTAGATTTCTTCTCCAGCCTTCCTTTTCCATTGTTGAAGATTTGAGTTTCATTTTCTTCTTTGTGCGTGAGGTATTCCGAGTAAGTTCCATTTTTTCAAATTATTTTCTTTAATTTTTGAAATATTTATCTTAGATGGCTAGATTATATTGAAATTTTATGAATTTATAATTATAATTGTTGATATTTTAAATTTGATATTGTTGCTGAAATTTATAATTTTTTTTTGTTGTTGAAAATTTGATGTTGCTGAATCATATTAGAATTTAAAAATAGCTTGAGATTTGAGTTGATTTGGGTTAAATTTGATTGTTGAAATTTTGGAATATCATATTTTAATGGGAAATGCTACCAATTTTTTTTTTTCTAACTTTATAATTTGATAAACATATAATTGGAATAATAAAATATATATGCTTTTATATAATCAAAATTTTTGAATTTTTGTGTTTTTTCTTTTAAATTATTATGTGTGTGTGTGTTTTAGAAAATGTTTAGGATTATATTTTTAAATTGTTATTGTTTGAGAGTTTGATTTGAAATTACCTATAATTATATTATTTGAATTTAATTGTTATTTTAAGGAAAAAATTTACCAAACTTTTTTCTAATTTTTACAAAATTTATATTTTGGTAGTTAGACAATGGATTATATTTGGATGAATTCTAGGAGAACAAGTGAAGAATTTGAGACTGGGTGAAATATTTCCTTAAATTTGCTAAGCGGGATGCTCCTAGTAAAATAGATTGTATTTTTGTCTATGTATAAAATGTTTAAATGGGAGTCAATTGAGTATTGATGAAATTAAAGAGTATTTACTTTGTGATGAGATAAATTTGAGATACAAGGAATGGATATGGCATGGCAAAACTGAAGGATTAAGTTCTATTTCTCAAGAGCAAGAAGTAGGTGATGAGGATGTTTGGGATAATATAATAGAAGATATGATTTGTGATATTGGAATAGAGTCATTTGCGCAAGTACGTGCATATGAGAGCTTGCAGGACGATGCAGAGAAACCTTTGTATCCAGGGTGTAAAAAGTAGACATGTTTGACAGGTGTATTGAGATTATTCAACTTGAAAGCGAGATATGACGGAAGGCATTATTGTTAAAATGCCATTAGGGGTCATAACTATGGAAATGGATATGATTTTGGATTCGGCAAGAGAGATCTCAAGGAGTTTTTTAAATTTAAAGGAGTGGAAAATATCATAGGCTAAATTGGGAATCTTGTGACTTTTCTATGTACTTTCTTCATTTTTTTTTCCATTTCATTTACGTACTACTAACATTTTCATATCATTTCAAATATTTGTTATGTAATGGGAAAACAAAACACATTTGGATTTTTGTGCCTAGAAGTTGTATAAAAAGCTCACAATGTAGTACATAGAAGGATGACATATGTGATGAATCATATGTCAGATACAAAATTGCCATGTTATTTAGCACTAATTATTGATGGGCAAGTATTTTTTATTCATGCATGTGTGTGTGTGTGTGTTCGCGTTATTTAATACCTATTTAAATTTTTATATGATGCAATTATTATTGGTCACTTTGTGTTCTTTGCCCAAATCAAAATGAAGTATATTGGTTTTGTTCTTTGGGGAAAAAACCAAGTGAAGAGCTCATATGGATTTTCAACAAGTAAGTTTTAGTTTATATAAAACTTCAATTCATGAGATATTTATGCTTTTGTAATGTGTTTTCATGTACAAATGATAATAGTACACTTGAGACATATTATATGCTTACTCTTGGGGAACGCAAGCCAAAATCATCGTTGGAATGGGTTTACCGAAATGTAAGTATATATGAACTTTTAAATTTCATATTTAATTATCCCTCATATTTAATTTTTAAATCTTCATTTATTTCAATGCCATGGGCAGCCAGAAAGCACAGAATATAGATATTATATTATTCGTTACATGTATAAGATAGTTTAAGTAGGGACTATAGAAAGATTGTAAGAGGTATTTTATTTTTTTGTTTTAGTTTAAATTCTTATATTTAATTCCATAAAGTATATTATTCTAATAAATTTTATTATTAGATTTTTGAAAATATGGAGCCCTATAATGGACAAGAGATTGATGGCATTTGAGATGTATTGGCTCAACAATTTCTCCAAGAGTACTTTCAAAGTGAAGAGAGGTTGAACAAAATTGTATAGTATTTTAGTAGCTGAACAATTATATATAAGATTAACATATTAGTTTTATGAAAAAACATATTATTTTAATTCATTTTATAAATATATAGTATAGTTGAATATTCATTGTGAATCTGTTGGCTGGCCGTTTGTATTGCTGTATAAACTATAAAATTTGCATGTTTAAAATTTGGATGTCAAGAAAAACAAAATAATTTTTTAAAAAAAGACTTTTAATAATGGTTGTATAAAAAAATGATGTTAAACAACTTTTAACATTGGTTTCCATTAATTAACCGACATGGAAAGTAAACTTTTCACAACTCTCTTTTTAACTACCCCTTCATAACCAACATAAAAAGTTTAAAATAATCGTTGTAAAAAGTTCATCTTGCAGTAGTGATTCCATTTACAAAACAATTTCTTTTCCATGCAAAACCAATCCCAAAGTGTCCAAAATATAATCCAAGTGCCATTAGCCTTAACCAAGGCTTGAACTATAACCTAGGGACCAACATACATTTAATTGAACATTCATACAAACAATCATATATGCTAGACACATTATAACCATTCAAAACCCCACATTTAAGCAAAAGTGGCACAATTACACATTTAATCACATCATTTCAAATGGCCAATAACTTCCAAACAACACCAATAACCTCTAACATACACTTGCACTATTATTTTGGTCTCGTACAACAACATTGCATATACAATATTTTAGGTCAAGTACAACAAAATAACACAACCATAGTCATGTAAATGCACTCAAAATAATGATATTATCCTAGTTGGCAATATTAGAATATATATTTATAATTACATATCAAATAAAATATGGGCTTTACAAGGGCAATAGCTCACCTACTCTTTGCACAATTCACCTTCCCTTTACCCTTAGAAAAGCTTTCACCTATAAAATTATAACTGTGAGGGTGAGAATTATGTCTCAATGACTAAATAATCTAATCATCAATAACAAGCTAGACTGTAAATGAGCATGGTATATTAGTGCAAAATAGAATTTTCATGACACTATTTTAGCAACAATTTCCTAAATAACTGTGGTAATAATAGATTTAGTGGCAAATGTGTAAACAAGTGAAAAAAATGTAGTTATTATGGCGTCAATCATAAAACCTAATTGTCAATGTAATTTATATAACATTGATAAAAAAGCTAAAAAATAAATTGTCAAATTTTAATCAATATACATTATTAATTAATTTTTAAAACTAATGTGTCTTATTTTAGACATATTTAATGTGTTTGATATTAGACATAATATTTTTAAAATTAATATAAAAATTATTGAATTTCAAAAAAATTAATTACGTCTAGTTTTTAAAATTAAAACTAAAATTATTGAGTTTTAAAAAATAATTTTGTTTGATTTCATACACATTGAACTAATACCAGACAACATTGTGGTAATAGGTCCAATGGTTAATTATGGTGACAAGCCCCATAGACTTGACACATTTATTGAGTCTGAAATCAAACATAATATTTTTAGAATGAAAATCATAATTATTGTATTTAAAAAATTATTTTTCTATAGTTTTTAAATTTAAAATTATAATTATTGAATTTTTTTAAAAATTAATTTCATCTTAACATTATGGGGACATGTTCTAATAGACCTGTCTTATTATAATGGTTAATATATCTAAAATCATACATAATATTTTTTAAATTATACTTATAATTGTTATATTAAAAAATTAATTATTTCCAGTTTTTTAAATTAAAATTTTAATGACTCAATTTTAAAAAATTGATTATGTGTGCATGAAACAAAAAATGTGTCTAAAACAAGACATAATATTTTTAAATTAAAATTAAAATTATTGAATTTAAGAAATTAATTAGGTTTGGTTTTATGGCTACAAGTTCTTGTTTGATCACATGTTTTGATAATTTCAAAACTAAGAGAAGATATATTTATTATGTGTGCAGATATAAATAATTATGGATGAAGACACAACCTTAAAAGTATGAAGAATCAAGAGTAGGTGAAGAACTTCAGGATAAGTTATTTAAATTCTTTTAGATTAAATGTAAAAACTTTGAGAGTTTAATCACTTTTCATAATCATTAAAATGAATATATCATATATCTCATTTATATGCATTAAGACTCATCTAAGTATATTCAAACTTGTAAGCGATGCCTCTCTAGCGTGTTAAAAATTATTGTGGCTGAATCTAGTATAGGTTGCAGAATCACGCATGATTTTACTTGGTTACTCAAAAGAATCAGCATGTTAGGCACACTAACTGATAGATCACACAAGAGTCAGAAAAGTAATCTATGTATGATTTGTTACTTGTATTATGTGATGCCTTAAGCTTTGCTTTTGTATGCAAAATCATGCGTGATAGCCACTAGTATCCATGCAAGTTTTAACAGTTGTGTTTCATCATGTAAGTCTTAAGCCATTTTAGGCATGAGAGTTGATGGTAGCAACACATGATTTGTCACTTGTTACTCAAATACATTTTGCTATATTAAGTCTTAAGTCATCTCAAGTTGAGTTCACTTTATTCAAATGTGTGATTTGTGATTCACATATTCATATCTCTTAATCATGCATAATCTTGCTTGAGTTCATTGCATTTTCACATGCGATTTATGCCCAGACTAGTTTAAGTCTTAATGCCTATAATTTCACGCGTGAGTAAAGCTATGATTAATGTGCAATTCATCCTTTTGAAGGGACTAAGACTAGAGCTGGTAATTTCACACGTGATGGGTTTTTTGCTTCCACATGAGTTTTGTTCATAAGAATTGGCTTTGGTATTCTGCCAGCCATTTCATGTGTGAGAGCAAAGTGGTTTCACATGAGTTCTATCACATAGATTTGAGCTTAACTTTCTGTAAGCATTTTCATGCGTGATAGCTTGTTATTTCTATGCAAGATTTATCATACAGAACTGGTGTTGGCTTTCTAGAAGTTAAACCACGTGTGAGAGCTGAAGATTCACACATGCGAGTTTTAGCACACAGAATTGAGTACATATTCACACATATAGAACCATGCATGAGAGATCATGAGGTTCATGCATGATTTATCACATACACATATTTGAAACATGTTGACAGCAATTTCATGCATGATTCAACAGGCTACTCGCAAGAAATTGCACCAACAGCTAGAAACATTGTTCTAATGGTCTATCAACTATCAAAACTATATATATGATATAACTCATGTCTGAACTAGAACTTTTGATTCTCGAGCAAACTTATCTTTATCTAAGCATTCAAAAAGCTTTTAAATTATGCTTAAAAATCTTGCATTCATTCATCATTCTTGAAAAGAATTGTGAAAAAAGCTCTAACAAGTTTATAAGCTTTCAATTGTAATTTATTTACTCTTTAAGAGAGTCTATTTGTAAAAGTTTATTTCCTTTATCTAAAATTTTCAAAAAGTATTTTTCAAGTAGTTGTAACAACTTGTTGGATTGTAGCAATGTTTGTTAATTAATTCAAGACAAGTTAAGTTTTGTGAGTTATATTGTGATGGCGAGCACCTATTGAAATTTGTAAATTTAGTTGAAAATCTCAAGTGTAATCTTGAGGACTGGACATAAGACAAGTTTGGAGTTGAACTAGTATAAATCTTATGTGTCTCATTTTCTTCCTTCATATTAAAGCATTTCACTCTTTTAAGTTTTTAAAAATTTTTAGTGTCACCCAATTCATCCTCTCTTGAGTACCAGCCTATCCAACAATTGGTATTGGAGCTTGAACTTTTGATTAAAGACTCAATAGTCTAAGAAGATCCTATGGCTGATTTTGGTGATAGTGTTTTCCCAAAAGGTGCTGAGACTAATAGGCCTCTAGGATTTAATGATTAAAAATACACCTTTTGGAAGATCAAGATGAGATTATTCTTTGAGGCCTTAGACCTTGATTTGTGGGAGATTGTTGGGAGTGGTCATTACATTCTTTATAAAATAGTAGAAGGACAACTTATAAGAAAAGAAAGGAGTGAATTTATAGAAAAGGAAGAAAAACTCATGCTGCTCAACTCCAAGGCAAAATTAATTATTGCAAGTTCCTTAAGTTAATAAGAGCACTTCTGTGTTAGCAATTTGGAAACAGAAAAAGAAATATAGGATGCTTTAGAGATTGCTTATGAAGGCACTAAAGGAATCAAAGAGAACAAATTGAGTACACTAACTCAACAGTATGAGTTGTTCAAAATGAAACTTAGAGAAAGCATCAAGGAAATTTAAGTTAGATATATATACATGATGAATGAGCTTGTAGCACTTGGAAGGACTTGTACTCAGAAGTAGTAAGTTAAAAAAATTATGAGAGGTCTCTCGGCTTGAATGGAAAATTAAAATTACTTTCATTAAAGAAGCAAAAAGTAATTTCATCAAATTTGTGGTAGTACTATTTAGAAGTCTTATTGAGCATGAAGGAAGATTGTCTATGTTAAAAGAAGATGCTAAAAAGAAAAGAAGTCACTGGCTCTAAAAGTGATAAAGGAAGATTCTGATCCTAAAACTGATATTAGATGAAAAAATGGTCATGTTTGTTAAGAAGTTTTGTAAATTATTTAGAAAGAAGAAATTTGGCAAAAATGTTCTCAAAAAAGAAAGGAAAGGAAATCATCTGCTATAAATGCAAAAAGCCAAGACACATTAAGGTTGATTGTCCTCTAAAACAAGAGAGTAAAAGCTGTAAATATGACAATCAGAAGTTCAAGGCTTATCTCTCTTTAATTTAAGGTGATAGCGATGAGGAAGCCATAGAAGAAGATGAGGCAAATCTCTGTTTGATGGCCAAGAGCAATCTTGATTAGGTAAATGACTCAAATTCAGACTCTAAATTTGATTTTACTTTTAAAGAATTAAAAATTTCTTTTAAAGAGTTAAATAATGAATCTTTTTTCTTATGAAAAATCTTACTTAAGTAAAAAAGAAGCTTGCTATTTTTGAAAAAGAAAATATGATTCTTAAAACTAAAAATGAAGCTTTGAAAAAGAATATTTCTATTTTAGAAAAGGAAACTCAGTGTGTTGATTATTCTCTTCACATTTCAAAAAACGAGGATTTGAAAAATACTCTTAGGAAATTTGTTAAATGTAGAGATAATCTGAACAAAATTTTAAGCCAATAAAAAAGTGTTTTTGATAAAGCTAGTTTAGGCTATAAATCTAATAAAAAACAAAAGTATTATAAGAACTTCTTTGTTCCTGCCACTATGACTAATTCATCCAAGTCCACTTGTTCCTACTACAATAAGAAAGGACACATGATTAAGTCATGTATCCATGGGAAGCAAGGGTTCAGTGAAAATATAAAGTGGGTTCCAAAGAGGTCTACTAATCTATTAGGACTCAAACAGATTTGGGTACCTAACAAAACATAATTTTTATGCAGGTAACAAGGAGAGCCACAAACAAAAAATGGTATCTAGATAGTTCCATGTTTCTATACATGGTAGAAACCAAAGATAGTGGGATTGTAACTTTTGTAAACAATGAAAAGGGTAGAATTTTTGGTATAGGTAAGTTGGTAAGAACACTTCCATCTCTCCATGCATTGATAATGTTTACTTAGTTGATAGTTTGGGACATAAACTCTTGAGTATAAGTCAATTATGTGATAAAGGTTATGAGGTTATATTTAATGCTGCGTGTTGCATTATGAGAGATGAATTATTAGGAAAAACAATCCTAGAAGGGAAAAGAGTTCAGAATATATACTTAACCAATCTCTGTGATGATGATTTACTAAATACAAAGTGTCTAATCTCTGTGAATGATGAAAGCTGGCTGTGGCACAAGAGATTAGCTCATGTCAACATGAAGCAATTGGACAAACTTATAAAGAAGAATCTCGTCGTTAGATTACTAAAGATTAAATTTAAAGCTGACAAGCAATGTAATGCTTGTATAGAGGAAAAACAAGCTAAAATTACATTTCACATCAAAAATGTAGTATCTACTTTAAGACCTCTTAAGCTTTACATGGACCTAATTGGTCCGGGTAAAAAGCTTGTGGGTAATCTCTATACTTTTTTTTTATTATTGATGATTATTCTAGGTTCACATGAACTATCTTCATGTCTTATAAGGATCAAACTTTTGATTATTTTATGGCATTTGTAGCCAAAGTATAAAATGAAAAGAGTTTGAAAATTGTGAAAATAAGGAGTCATGGTGGGGAATTTGATAATTTAAACTTCATTGAGTTTTGTGAAGAATAAGGAATAAGTCATGAATTATTAGCTCCTAAAACACCTCAACAAAATGGAGTAATAGAGAGAAAGAATAGAACCTTGGAGGAGATGGCAAGGACTATGTTGAATGAGAAGAAACTCCTAAAATATTTTTAAATAGATGCCATAAGTACAACTTGCTACATTGCAAATAAAGCACACATTTGACCCATTCTGAACAAAATGCCATATGAGCTCTACAAGGGAAGAAAGCCTAACATTTCACATATGTACATATTTGGTTGTAAGTCTTTTGTACTCAATAATGGTAAGGATAATCTAGATAAGTTTGATTCTAAAAGTGATGAAGCTGAATACTTGGCAGCTAGAAGTTGTTGTGTATGAATTTTATGGTTAAGGTAATAATTGGACAATTTAAGAGTACATCTTAATGTTCCAATTAGATATGACAGCATTAACACCATCAATTTGGCCAAGAATCTAGCCCAATACTTAAGAACTAAGCATATTGATATAAGGCATCATTTCCTAAGGGATCATGTGCAAAAGAAGGACATTATGCTAGAGTTTGTACCTACTATCGAGCAATTAGCAAACATTTTTACTAAACCTCTAGCTAAAGAATAGTTCACGTTCATAAGAAGGAAATTGGGAATGGTAAATCCTGATGAGTTGTAAGAGTTTTAAACTTAATTATATTTGAATCTTTTACTAACTTAAGCTTTGGAGTTATTTTCAGTTATTTTGCAGTGGATTCATGAATCTTGGCTTCTCTAAATTAAATTAGAAGGAATCTTAAAGGAAGAAGATGGAAGATCAGGTATTATTTTCTTTAAAAAGTGGTTATCATTGATTTAGGAGATTTCTTGTGAGTTCACATATTATATTTTGCATGAAAATGCTTTATTTTGTTATAATCTTTATGTGGCTACATTTTCACGCATGAGACCCTCTTAGTCACTTGCATGAAATAACACTCAGGATATCATCCTTCCTGAGCCATACTAAATCACGCGTGAAGAAGGAGGTGCTACTTGTGTGAAAAGTTCTCTCTAGAGCATCTTATTTTGACTTGGTCATTTCTCATGTGAAGACCACTTGTGACCATGCATGATTCTGCTGGTGCGATAATTGCCAAGTTTGAACTTGCAATATATGGCTAAATCACATGTGAAACATACTAAGTCACAAGTAAGAAATAACACTCAATCTAAAGAACTGGCAAAACCACTCGTGAAACACATTGTTCCTTACATGTGATCCTACCTTGCTTATGTATATCTTGTGAGTCAGCTCTTTTATTTCACACGTGATTTAATGTTCAGATATCTAGCTATTACTACTTTTATTTTTCTTAACTGCCTCCCTCATTCTTCTCTAACCATTTTTCCATTCGAATTCTATTACTCATTCCTTCTAAATACTTCTTTATTCCTTATATCTCTCAAATTCCATCTCAATCTTCAACCTAAATCTCTTCCTTTTAGTCTAAAATGGCTCAAAGAAAAGATATGGGGATGAGAACAAGTGAGGTGGTGACCAAAAAAAGGAAGTTCTTTGAGACCCTGATTACTGAAGGTAGCAAATCACCTACTTAATTATCCTAGAGGACTAGAACACCAAGAAAATTAAAGGAACTTGCTATAACATTCGAGCCTACTTCAACTGATCACAAGATAAAGTTCTAATTAGACTTGATCGCGAACTACCTCTGGATGGTAGTATTGTGCCTCCCGGTGATATTTGTAAGCCAAGTATTCAAGAAGGCAAGCTTCTAAGCTCTAAGCACTAGACAAGGTTTACCTAATTCTTCACCTTAGCAGTAGTAGTAACTGGTCACTACATTAAATATGAGTCTTTTATCAAAGCTTATAACTTTGATATAGATAAATATTTAAGTAAATATAAAGGATTATTAGAGCTTAATCTAAGCTACTCAGCAGACATGGTGAAAGCCTTCTATGCTAGCTTTAGATGAGATAAACAAAAGAAGACCTATAAGGCAAACATTAGAGGATGTCCCATGGATTTCATTGCCAAGAGTTTAGGGCACATCCTTGGTCTTGAAGCAAGAGGTTGAAAGCTGCAAGAATTTGACCAAGCAAATTAGAGAAATGCACTTAGACTTCATTTAAATAAAGATAAATACAAAGTTATACCGATGATAGATGAAGTTCCATATGAGGTATTAAAACTAGGATTTATCTTCAGATCATCATCCTTTCCATTCAAGCATATAATGCTTGTATATGTTGAGGCAAGATTCTTTGTCAACAAGAGGATTGCCTTTAACACGTGTACTAAGTTTGAGACAGAGCTATTAACTAGACTGATCAAGAAGTAAAAGATCACTATGTGTTACTATACATTGACCAAAATGTTATTTGCCTTAAAGGTGGACATGAAGAGGAAGAAGGAATAAAAGAAGGACAGTAATATCTACTTTCCCATTGTTATATCTGCTATTCTGAGGAGATTCCATGTAAAAATAAGAGTAGTGTTGGAACCTAAAGTATTCAAAGATACCACTCTCTTCAAGATGAAGTTCAAGCTAGAAGGGAATAATTTTGTTCCATGAGAAGAAGATGAAGTGGCTAATCCTGCTATGGCAAGAAAGAAGAGCAAATTGAAGATGAAAGTAGTTGCTAGAACTTTTGATGCAGCTGGTACTTTAACTTTTTAACCTTTACCTCAGATGGCCACTCCACCTAGTGATATATCAAATGCTTTCTCATACAAGATTCTCAATGGCTTTAAAGGTAAGCTTGATCAAGTAGTGGTGCATCTCAAGAATGATATCAAATGCCTTGGTGACATAATGCTGTACTTAAATGAAAAATTGGATAGAATCATGGATCACCTTAGTATTCCTAAGGTACAAGGAGGAAATATCATATAAAAAGATGAGGCCGATCTATCAAGGTTCAGAGAAGGTTCGGTTTACATTTTTAACCCATCCTCAACCTCTAAAACCCATTCTAACCAACCTCGCTCACCTTTACATATGTCTTCCCTAGTTGACCCTTCTTCCTAAGAGCAAGAAAAACTTATCTCTTAATGAGACTAAGGGTCTTCCATTCACTTCATCTAGAAATTCAGCCTCAGCATTCAACTCAACACACTGATTCTTAGATTGAACCTAAAGCCATCAAGATACTTCAAAGCCTATCCATCTCTTTGATGGAATACCAATCCCTCACACTCTCTCTCTGCTAAAATCATCTAATATAACTAAGACCACCGAAACTCTATCTTTTAAGGAATTATATGTATTACCAAACTTGTTGGTAAACTCACTTAAAATTTTGGAGAGCCTACCACATCTTCATCTATGCTTATGCTTATGACATCCCCAGCTATCTCCTCTACTCAATTAGTAACCAAAACCTTTCAGAGAAAGAAATCTATCCCTAAACACAAATAACCTTTTCCAACCTGTTGAGGATAAGGACCTGAAGATCAACCTTAGCAATGTCAAGTTCCTTTACCTCCTAAAGGTCAAGTTGAAGATATTAATCCAGACTACCTCAAGATTCTCCTTGAGCTACTGATAGCTCAGTTGCTGCAGTGGATCCCATTTCACATATGGATCCAAATAACCCTTCCACCTAGGTAATAGTTCTATCTATTCTAGCTTTTAATCTAGAATCTCTATCTGATGGAGAAATTTTGAAAGCCTATCTTAGATATTATATTTCCTCCTTCTTGAGAAGTCCTACATCTTTTTTATGATGCCAAACAGGGAGAAGATATAACATTGAGATAGGCTAGACTTAAGGAGGAGTTTTAAGACATAGCCTTAGTGGAAGAAATCCTTTTATATAGCTTTTGTATTTTTCATTAATAAACTATTATGATATGACTTGTACGATCCTTTATCAATGAAATATTCCATGTTTTTCATTTATGAGTTTAATTTATTGTTTTCAAGTTTAATAATTCTATATTCTTAATTCTAATACTCCCATATCTAATTAAGAGGGAGCTTTATATTAAATAGAACTAAAAACCTTGATCTTAAGGTTTTGTCATCATCAAAAAGGGAGAGATTGTTGGATTATATGTTTTGATGATTATAAAATTAAGAGAAGATGTATTTGTTATGTGTGCAGATATAAAGAATTATAGATGAAAACAAAACTTTAAAAGTATGAAGAATCAAGAGAAGATAAAGAACTTTAGGATAAGTCATTTAAATTCTTTTAGATTCAATGTGAAAACTTTGAGGGCTTAATCACTTTTCATATTCATTAAAATAAATGCATTATATGTGTATTTATATACATTAAGACTCATCTAAGTATATTCAAGCTGGCGAGTGATGCCTTTCTAGCATGTTAAAAATCATTGTGGCTAAATTCAATGTGGACTGCAGAATCACGCATGATTCTGCTTGGTTACTCACAAGAATCAGCATGTTGGGCATACTAATTGGTGGATCAAGCAAGAGTCAAAAAGTTATTCACGTGTGATTTGTCACTTGTGTTATGTGATGTCTTAAGCTTTGCTTCTGTATGTAAAATCATACGTGATAGCCATTGGTATCCATACAAGTTTTAGCAGTTGTGTTTCATTACTCTGAGTCTCAAGCCATTTCACATATGAGAGCTAATGGTAGATATGCATAATTTATCGCTTGTTACTTAAATACATATTGCTATATTAAGTCTTAAGTCATCTCAAGCTGAGTTCACTTTGTTCAAATGTATGATCTATGACTCACATATTCATATCTCTTGATCATGCATAATCTTACTTGAGTCCATTGTATTTTCATGTGTGATTTATAGCCAGACTAGTTTAAGTTTTAATGCTTGCAATTTCACGCATGAGTAAAGCTATGATTTATGCGTGATTCATCCTTCCAAGGGGACTAAGACTGGAGCTGGTAATTTCACACATGATGGCTTTTTACTTGCATATGAGTTTTGTTCATAAGAATTGGCTTTGGCATTTTGCCAGCCATTTCACACATGAGACCAAAGTTGTTCCACGTGAGTTTTGTCTCACAAATCTGAGCTTAACTTTCTATAAGCATTTTCACGCGTGATAGCTTGTTATTTCCATGTAAGATTTATCACACAGAACTGATGTTGGCTTTTTACAAGTTAAACCATGTGTGAGAGCTGAAGATTCACACATGAGTTTTAGTACACAGAACTAAGTACATATTCACAAATATAGAACCATGCGTGAGAGATTATAAGGTTCATACATAATTTATCACATGTATATATCTAGAACATGTTGAGAGTAATTTCACGCATGATTCAGCAGGTTACTCACAAGAAATTGCACCAATGGCTAGAAACATTGTTCCAACAGTCTATCAACTACTAAAATTATATATGTGATATAACTCATGTTTGAACTAGAACTTTTAATTCTTGAGCGAACTTATCTTTATCTAAGTATTTAAAAAGCTTTTAAATTATGCTTAAACATTTTGCATTCATTCATCATTCTTGAAGATAATTGTGAAAAAGTTCTTACAAGTTTATAAGCTTTCAACTATAATTTCTCTACTCTTTAAGAGAGTCTATTTGTAAAAGTTTATTTCATTCATCTGAAATCTTGAAAAAATATTTTTCAAGTGGTTGTAAGAACTTGCTAGATTGTAGAAGGTTTGTTAATTGATTTAAGATAGGTTAAGTTTTGTGAGTTACAGTATGGTGGCAAGTTCTTATTGAAGCTTATGAATTTAGTTGGAAATTTCAAGTATAATCTTGAGGACTAGACGTGAGATAAGTTTGGGGCTGAACTAGTACAAATCTTATATGCCTCATATTCTTCCTTCATACTAAAGCATTTTGCTCTTTTAAGTTTTCAAAAGTTTTTAAGTGTTATCGAATTCACCCCTTTCTTATGTGCCAGCCTATCCAACAGTTCTTATTTTGTAATTTCCCTAGCTCATTGTGGCGATAGTGTTTTAATTACACTGTTGCAATAATGGGTTAAGAACCATGGAAATTGTCACCATAATGGGTTATTTTATGCAACCCTTAGCTCATTCTTCACTTTACCCTGAGCTTTCCTTTTGTTTTTCCCTTAGCTCACTTGCCTCCTCCTCTTCTATTAGCTTGCATCCACTATTTTTGTCACCCCTTAGCTTGCTTTTGCCATTTTCATCACCCATAGCTCATAGTCATTGCTCGCATGAAAGTACTATATATTATTAGTTTTGTTCGTTATAATAGGAAGTAAGTGATGATATAAAGTCATTGTTTAAATCATAAGTCTTTGAATAACTCTATTTTGTAATATTATTAGCATATATTTAATATTTTTTAAGTGTGTATATTTGATAAATAGATCTTTAATGACGTATTAGAGTTAGTGGGATATAATGGACAAGAAGAGAACTAAAATCAAGTAGGTGTATGCAAGTAAGTACTTCAAATTTATTATCTCATTAGAATAAAGATTATATTATTGGTTTTATGAATTTAATTACTCTTATTTTCTTAATAGCGTACTCTACAACTAGGAAGTATAGAATGTGGTTATTATGTGATACTTTTCATGTATGAAATCATCACTAAAGATATATATTACCCACTCTTTTTATAAGGTAATAATTTGATACTAATAATTTATCTTTTAGAACTCACCCTATATTTGAATTATTATTCATGCATATATTTTTAATGAATTTGTAGCATTTTTATAGCCATATTATAAACAAGAGTTGAGACACAAGAAATATTTGGTTTATTAACAAGATTTGAGTAGATGTTTAGATACTTCCTCCGTTAAAGAATGTAAGGCATTTCTAACTAAATCTCACCCTTAATAAAGTAATTATTTGTGTTCAAATTAATACCATCTTTCCATATTTGCTCTTATTTAATAGAATATTTTACCCTAAAATAAATATAAAGTGATTTATTCATCAGGGTAATTTTTGAAAAAACACAATGATTACATTTTGAAATACTAAAAACATCTCACATTTTTTAACATCTAAGCCCTTTTTTAATGAAGGGAGTATGTTGTATTGGAAATGTAGATGTTTTGATATGTTTGTACTTGATATATTTATATTGGTCTCTGGAGCTACTATTTATGTATAAATGCATGCTTTGTAAGTAAGAGATGTATAGCATACAAAATGTGTTTTTTTAAAGCAATTATGGTGATAGTTATTTACTATAATTGTTACCAAAATAGCCATTTATGGTAGACAATTGTTGCCATAAATAATGCCTATTACAAATTACGATGATAGTTCAACAATTCAAAGCTTGAACTATCATTGTAATTGCTTCATTTTTGTGATCGTTCTGCTATGAACTATTACGAGAATTCTTCTACTACAACTACACTCATTTTGACTACACTCCATCTTATGTCGTGAAATTGCTTTTAACTATTGCAAAAATTGCTTTTTGTGCTAGTAGTATGTTGAAAAATCATCAATTGATCATAAATCATACAAACTTATTCAGTTACAATAATTATCCATGCATGATCATCACATACTATCCTTATATCCTCAATAAACCTCCAACTAAATCCGTAGGCTAATTATAACATCCTAAATTTTGGGCCTAATAGCTCCAAAATATGCAGGAATCTAGTAAACTACCAACCTTAAGTAGTCAAGAGTTGCTGAGATGTCTTGATAAGATAGAATGGTTCTTAGGGACCAAATGGCAATTTAAAGTCTTTCTTAGGCAGAAATGTAATATTTTAATGGACTTCAAGGAATTGTCTAGAACTAAGAAATTAGCAATTTGAAGTTTAGAAGTATCTAAGATAGGCTAAAAAGGAATAAGTAAGGTTGAGAGGTCAACAGAGGTATCTAAGATTAGTCTTGGAGAATAATTAATAAAGTTTTCAAATTAAATAGAGGTAGTGTTATTTGACAATTTTAGAGAAGGATTATAGTTAGATTCTAAGGATCATAATACATCTAAAAAAGACTCAATGAGATCACAGTTATATCGTAAGATTACAGTTAGATCTTGTGGTCATAATAGACCTACAAGAAAGTTACTGAGCCACAGTGTATGTGATAGTTCTCCAGGAAGACGATGGTCTAGGAAGAGTTTAAAATACCAAGACCTCTTAAATTTGGATAACTATTATGGAGAGAGTATCCTTGACTTTTTCTTAGATAACTCAATTAACTAGGCTAAGAAAGGAAAAAGAAGAAAAATGAGTAAGAATAATGGCCTATTTGGAGCCAAATAGTAATTAGTAATGTTCAAATTTAATTATATGTAAACAAGAATTAAAGGAGATCAGTGTAGGAAAGGAACAAATATTTGGAAGAGTAATACCAATTTTATTGGTTAAGAATTTGCCAAATAATTAATTATAAGATTTAAATTATAGTAAGGTAAGGAAACTACCAATATTTATATTAACCATTGATAGGAAGTAACATGAGGCAAATCCAAGCCCAATTTTTAAAGGTAGAAATGATGTGGATAATGGGTAGAAAATAAGGAGAAATTAATTTTATATGGCCTAAATCAAATTAAAAAAATGCTTGGTTGAAATAAGTGAGAAATAAGGATTTTGGATTCCAAAGATTGTAGAATTTAGTTTAAACCTCCACTACAATCAATGGCACTTCCTCTTCCCATATGCTCATTTTCGGTGATCAAATTGTACACACAGAGAGAGAGAGAGAGAGAGAGAGAGAGGGAGTGCATGAGCTTCTTCCATGGATGTTTGGAGAAAGAAAAGGAAAAACAAGCAAAATCTCTATCAAAATCACATTTCTACCTCAATGTCCCTTCACAAAAATTTATTCTTCTCACCAAGAGAAACATTTCTATGGTTTTAGGTTTTTAAGAGGAGGAGTGTGAGGTGGCATAGATGAGGAAGTAGTGAAGAAAGCAAGAATATAAGTTAGTGCATTTAGAAGAGGTATGGAAGAGCTTCTTTTTGAACTATTTTTTCATAATTTTTACTTGAGTCTTCATGATGACAAGATGCTGCCTTGTTCTTCTAGAGATAATAAGCTTGATATTTTGATGATTAATAATAGGAAAGGCCTTAGAAATAGTCTTAGAGATGTTACTTATTGATTACTAATGAATGGTAGATTGATTTCAAGCTTGATGTAATTTTTGGATGGCCAATTTTTAAGGAAAAATGCTGTCCAATTTTCCAAAGAATGAAGCAGTTATTAGTTAAGCATTTAATTTTATGAAATATGATTTAAAACCTAGCCTTGAGACATGTACATATAAAGCATGAAAATAGCTTGGAAGCAATCATAATTTAGGGTCTCAAATACCTATAGTTATTGTTAAGGCTATTTTAAAGGGAAGGAGTTAGAATTCATCAAATTTAAGTTTAAAAATGAGTTCCTTATGAAAAATTAGGTGAGAAAATGATGGTATATGAATTTTTATGCCAAGGGAAGAACATATGAAAACTTGAGATAAAGAAAGCAAGAATTAAATAAAGAGTAAAGTTATCATGTATTGACAATGTGGTTATTGGCTTTAACAATTGTCACAAATATTCTATGGAAAAATATTTAGGGCCAATGAGTGTCATGGGAAAGGAATTGGAGGCTTAGTTATGGGGGATCAAATGGAAGAAAGAAAAACAAAGAAGAAATAGCAAAGCCAAAAGGTTGTAAACTTACCCATCTTTGCATGCTTGGTATTTATGCTTGCATGATAATATGTATGATTTGTTTCTTTATTCTATGAATCATGAATGAGGTATAAGCATTGTAACATGTCAACAAGTCAGTAATGAAGTCTTGTAATGCAAGTATATGTTATCTATGAATCTTTTGCCTTGTATGCTTGAATGGTATTATTTACTACTGAGGTTCTTTTGAATCTCACCCCTAATGACTAACCATGCTAGGTTATAAGCTTTTAAAGGAAGAGCTAGAGTAAGAAGTAAAGGTAAGTGGACTAGGAGATAATTTTTTCTTATGGCATTACTTTTATAGAGATGAAAAATGTATAAATAAATCCATAAGCTATGCAAATTTATCATGAGACCTTAATATGTATAAGTGATATGAGGTGATGTATGATGGCCAATTTTGAGTCTTAAACTAGCCTTGAAATCATGATTTTAATATACATGATTGGAATTGTCCAGTTTAAGCTATTTTCAAAGGAAGGTTATTGTTTTAGTGTATAACGTAGAGTAACCCATGTCTAATGCTCATGAAAATTTTGATTATGAAAACTATACACCTAAGTATTTTTAAAAAGTACTAAATTAGTTTATTTGGACATGTATAACTTGAGTTATGAATTTTTCAAGTTATTTGGACACATACAACTTGAGTTATGAATTTTTCAAGTTATGTCACAAAGTTGGAAAAACAAATAATCTATAATATTTGGAATGAAAAAAGGGTTAAAAATTTATTTTTACCATATAAATTACTTCAAGAGCTTTCAAGAGAATTTTAGAGCATCCTTGTATATAGGATATTGCATGCCCAACCTACATTGTTGTAGGTTACCTCTAGACTTTAGCAACTCTTAGAGCCTCCTTTTACTCAAATAGCTTTCCAGCAATGTCAATCTACATATTAGAACACTAACATCAACTATGGATCCCAATATATACATTTCTAGCTAAAACTATTTGGTCCTAGAAAAGCGTAAACCATAATCCCCTTCTTTAGCATAACCGAAACCTTAATAATCTTCCATCAACTTCATTCAATATTATGCTTAATAAAACTCAATAAATGACATATATCACTTTTAATAATCCATTTTAGGCTTAGGGTTCATTTAAATTGAAGAACCCACACTTCAATCTTGTAGAGACATTAATCTTAGGTTTGGAAACTTAAATAAACTCCCTATAGCTCCATTAAAGCCATTGGGTTTGGTCAAAACCCTTCAAGAACTAAAAACATCATCCTTCTCCACTTAAAATCACACAAAAATGCATGAGAGGGTTAGGGAGAGGAAGTAGGAAGCTTACCTTGATGATTGATGGTCTAAAATACTCCCTTAGCACCATTGTGATGGATGATGCAGTAGGCTTAAATCCATATTTTTCTCCTCTAACTGGGCCTAAATAGCCCAATACACTCCCCATCCTAAAATCCAAGGCTGCTAAATATTTAGTTAAGCCCATTAGTCATATAGAAACACCTTTAACTCAATAAATTCCCAATTTTCTAATTTACCCCTTATTATGTCACTAATCTTAAACTAAAATTTTAAGATTTTACAAAAACATATTAGCATACTATATTTCTAAACAATATTTGCACACAAAATAATGGCATCAACCAATCACACAAACATACATAATTGTAAATTACTAGTTATTACCTTTGGTCCTTAGCAAAAGTACTTTCCTAGACACAAGGTGGATTATCACAATCCTTTCCAATAGCACAATATATATATATATATATATATTACAAAATGCCAAACATAATTAATATTATGCTTATACACTAATTACACCCTAATCTTAGGGTTATGTTAATCTCAACACCTAAACACTCTCTCATACATCTCAAATTTCAAACTTAATATTTTTCACCATCATTAATTAACTTTATAACCTGTAACTTCTCGTAATATTTACATGATATTGGAAGGGGTTAATGCAATCATCACCTTATAATCCAAACTGGAGTGAAAGAAAATTATTTAAAATGCTTGGAAACCCAATATTTCTTTATTAAAACCATTTGAAAACAATTACATATCAGATAGTGCATATTAGAAGACAATTTCTTGCATTCATCAATCACAATACATGATTCAAGTCAAGGAAATAAATTTAGAACTGAGGCAGTGCATTGTGATGTGTACCATATGCATCGCGACATGTGAAATAGAGCCACGGGCTCCCTTTTGTGCTATGCATTGTGAAATATGGCACTATGCGCCGCGGGGCACATGACATTTTTTGCTGTCATATGACAGTTCACAAAAGTGAAAGTCCAGCGTGCGTTGTTTTCACATATCATGTCCGATTGAAGTGATTCAAGTGCCACATAAAGCTTATTCCATACGCTAACTAATGAGATGAGTTTAGAGACAATCCAATGATTCGATCTAAATTTAGACACTCGAGGTGCAAAAAGTTACTTTTCTTTAAAAATTTAAGAACCAAAGTTTCAAATCACACACCTTGTTTCATTAGGCCCTTTTGGGCATAGAACCAAGTCTAAAAGGACCATTCATACTTGATTCACTAGTAATATCATCATATAAACATATAAATCAAGATTTTACCATTCAATCACCCATTTACATATTCCCCACATGAATCACCATTTACATAATCCCAACATATTCACAACCAAATGCTAGCCCATTATCATATAATTCACTACACATTCTACATTCTCACATGCATTGGGCTAAGAGGCTCAAAATCACTACTTATCACCATTACAAACATGCATATGATTCTTATGGCAACTTAATCATTTACAAATGTATAACAAAAAAAAATTTCATTACATAAACTTTGAGATCACACAGGTATAGCAATACTATGCTGGTCTTGAGTCTTTTTCCTTGCCTGGCTTACTACTAGCACCTCTAAAAATATAACTACGAGGTGAGATAATAATCTTAGCAATAGAATAATCCGCTACTACTAACTATCATAGGTAATTATAAACAAATATTGCATATACGTAATCAAATAAAGCATATACTATTTTAGTTCATAAAATCATTTTCACTTTATAAAACTCTTTTCACAATAATATATTACCACTAGCATGATCAACTATCATCTGAACTTTCATATCACCTTGACCAAAAATATAAGCTCTTATTAGGCCAATACATACTTATTGACCTGAGCGTACCATCAGTGGTAGAATCACTTGGCCAAAGGTGTTCTGTCTCACTTTCAAATTACAATTTTCCCCTATCACACATAATGGTTAGGGTGTCGTACTCTAACATCGCATCATACAGATGCTAAAGAGCTTAAATTTCTAAGACCATATCCTATATGAGTACTAAGAAGATAATCTTCTACATCGTACCTCCATAGGTACTATGTAAGAACTAAGAGACAAAATGTAAGATCTCCCTTACTAAACCATATTTAACTCCAAATCATGGTAATCTAGGGTTTAACCCTTAAAAAATTACCAAATTGTAAAATTTCAAAAAAAGGAAATTTCTCCAATCCTTTTTGAAAAGAATCCCAAATTCAATATGTCGAATCTCAAACATTATTTAATAATCTCCAATCAAATTTTTGAAAGTAAAGCGGAAGCTTAAAAATCAATTGGGACCCAAAATAATGAGTTTTTAAAACTCAAAAATAGATTTTGTGTAGAAAATGACACATGCACCGTGGCTTATGTCATATGCACTGTAGGTTGTCTTCTCTATGCCATGTGCTGCGGTGCATTGCACGAATTTGATAGCATTAGTGCTGTCATTTAACACTAGTTTCGGTGTCTATCCGACGTCCAATTAAGGTGGATTCGGTTCTACATGGATTTTTCTTCTAGCTCTAGCTAATAGCACTAGTTTCACACTCAAACTCATTTTCCATAAGAAGATAGACACTAAAACCTATTTTGACCACTTTTTTTTATAAAATTTCATAAATGGGTGTCCTAACTCAAACACTTATGCTAATAGCTCATACCAACCATCCGACCACACTCAATACACTCACAGGGACCCATGCAATGCACCACACACAAACAAAAACACTCATATTATAAAATCATCACTAAACCCCGATTTTCATAAAACATTTACGGGGAGGGAATATTGCACAAAATCATCAATTTCATTCCAAATCTTTCAAAACACATATGTTTCTACATGCACAAGTATTTTAGCCCTATCCACCAATTTATAACTAAAACTCACTAACCCAGGGCACAAAATACACAAGTTATACACAAAATCTTACAAGTAGTGCATAAATCATGTCAAATGATCCTAGTTGGCAATTACATCAATAAATACACATGAAAGCAAGAAAAAGAGGCATAAAGAGGATTACTCTACAATCTTAGGCCTCCATGTGTTTTTCCTAATTCGGATCTGATGAGTTAGGTTCTGAAAACATTGAGAATTGAGGGGTGAGTACAATTACTCAGTGACTGAGTTTCACCTAACCCATACAATTACATATCAACTGAAAATAGATGTAAATAGGTAAACAAGCACAGATGTAATGAATAAATACTCATCCACGGTTCACAAAACTAACAACCATGTGACCGACCTTACCACAACACACTTTATCATGATATTTCATAAGCACAACATAAGGTCACAATAATAACAACTATGCACCCCTAACACGTGCTTGACCAAAAAACTAACAACTATGTGGCTGAACTTATATGTATGATTATATGCCAACCTTATATCCTCTTGTTACCTCTGACACAAAATCGATGGCTATCACGTGGCTACATCCTTCACAGACTAACTCAACCTTTTACTTGTAAGGAGCTACCAGGCCAGGGGTAACTCACATACTTATATAATCTGATTTGGTCTAATACTAACAACCATGGGGTGTCGTACCCTTAATCTAGCTTCCTTATGAACTGGTGGAGACTAGTTAGGTTCAAATTCCTCAAAGAACAAGTGGGACAATATCAAATCAACCATGGGATAAGGGTTACCTCTCAATTCCAACGGTCAGTGCCAAGGTTAGTTCTCAATTCCAACGGTCAGTGCCAATACTATGTGGATTTAAATCAATCTGCTCCTTTCCCTAGGTGAACTCCTACCAGTGATCATGCTATGCACATTTCTCATGTAATATGCATTTTAATAATCAATTCATAGTACATGAACTCACATAAACTCAAATACTCCACAAACTCAACACATAATACATCACAATTCTTCACCCATAATAACAAATCACAATCAATTTTTTAAAATACAAAAGGTGGCATAATCAAGATTATCTTTCCAAAACCATTTCACAAGTCAAACACATTGCCAATATGCATCATTAATTTAAATCATAAATCATATTTCACAAATATAATTAACATTCAACTATAAAGATTAAGTTTCCCTCGATTACCTCAAATCTTTAAGAGGTCAAAGGTTTAACCCTCACTATATCAATTTCCCAAAGCTTTAATAAGCTCAAATGGTGACAAAATAAACAACATTGCAATCATACCACAAGAGTATCATCATTGTCTCAATCTTAGAAATTTATCAACACATAACTCCACACACTATTTTATCAACTCATAGTCACTACCCATTCATACCCAATGGGCTCATTAGGTTCTATTAATGCATAATATCATTAATAACACCTCAAATTATTATTAATGCATATAAACCTCTCCCAACTACCATATTTATATCAATTTTTAGATATTAAATGCTTCCATAGACCAACCACTTTTAAAATCATCAATGTAGTATTCCAATACCTTAAACAAATCCCATTATACTCATTCTAACCAATGGAATAGGACCCATAATCTTATGGACCAAAAATCCATCTTTTAACTCAAACTCTACTATAATTCATCATAAATGAGGGAGAGAAAGGAAGGAGAAGGCATGATAAACTTACCTTAGGTGTTTGGGAGCTTCAATCTAGCCTCAATATGATCCCACAATGTGCCCTAGCAGAGCAAAAATAGAGCTCTTCATTTTCTTCCTTTCCTTTTTTCTATTTCCTAGCGTAGATACGAACCAGATATATCTAATTTTTGGTCATGTGCCAATACGCACGTTGTCCTCCGCTATGGCGCATGGACAGAAAAGCCCATTACATTCAAATTCATCTCTGTGTGCCGTGATGGACTGACCACATGCCCTGGCATGTGGCACAAAGGACAACTCTTCACTTTTTCTTCCTTTTTCCTTGCTCGGGTAGGCCACCATTGATTCAAAATCACTTCTAGGGCTAAAATCACTAGAAATATACTAAGTTAAGGCCCTTTAGCCACAAACCTCATTAACTCACTAATTACTTTCATTAGGTTAATAAACTAGGATTAAATTTTCCCAAATGTTACATATTAAAGAGATGAAATTTTCTAACGTCGTACCCCGTCATGCACTAAGGAGAATGATGTCACACAGACTTCTTACTACTTCTCCTTATAGGTGAACTCCTATCCTTTATGATCATGCTCTCATACAAATAAGTTGTTTGAATTCTAAATCCATATATGTAACTATATAGTCATATATTTCCATTAATTTTTCATGCACAAATATTTATTTTTCCCAAAACATGCACAATTTAAATCAATTTCATGCAATAGCTATAATACTTACAAACAGTTACAATAGATAATCACATAGAGAAAGTTATTTGGTTACCTCAACCCTTCTATAAAAAGAAAAGGATTACTTGTGGATTTCTTATATGTGTAATGTCACCACACCCTTTTCCTTTCTCAAGGTACACATATACACCACAATCTGTGCGCAATTAACACCATTAGTTAATTAACCAAATTGACCATAAATACTAATTATCATTTAAAACTACATTTAGCTATTCATTTCCTTACACTTAGTTAATTTAGGTTCATTACATCTCAATTCTCCTATCTATCACTCTTATCAATCCTAGTATACTTCTCTTCCAGTTTTCACTCCTATTTCCTCTCCATCTAGAGTAAATTTAAGCTTACAACTTCAAAACTTTATTATTTAATTTCAAACTAGTTGTAAAACTTTAATTTGATGCCTAAGAACATTACTAAAGGGTAAGGAAAAAATCCCTTTTAAACTTTTTGATTCCATTTCTCTATAACTTATATTAAGAGAAATTAGGGTAGAATCGAAGCTGAGAGTGGCACGAAACTTACCTAGAAAATTATTGGTCAAAAATGTCCCTTGAGCTTCCAAAATTCAATGCCATAGTGCAGGTTGATCTCTCCCTTTTTGCTTGTATTTCTCTTCCTTTCCTCTTCAAAAACCACGAGCTTTGACATACTTATCATCTTATTTTTTGTGCTACGCATTGAGGAAAATCCTCATCACGCACATATGCTTTATTTCAAAATGCGATCTTTTCATTGGTATCTGCTCATCCAACATTCTAAAGAGTCAGAATACTAAATTGTCACCTAAAATCTTAATTATTTATTAATTTATTAATTTACCCCTAATTAACAATTAGTTTCAGAATTAGGAATTAAGGAAGTTATAATACCCATATTAGATCATCTATAATCAAAATCATACTCTAAAAACTTTCCCAAGCAACTTTGGGTTGCAAATATAACCCACCCATTTCATTATCTATCATAAAAATCATTCAATATACACTTGATTATCCTTAAACACTCCCAAAAATTTGGACCATGGTTGGGACCTTCCATAAATGCAAACGCTAACCATCTCCATCCTAAAAACTATCTCAAAATGAAGATTAGAGAATATAAGAGAGATTAAGGGGAGTTACCTTAGCTATTTAAAGCCTCAAATTTGTGTGCCTTAATGATACAAAACTCCACACCCTAGTAGAGCACCATTATTTTACACCAAACATTGATTTTTTCCCTCTTTTGAACATCTTTGTTAAATTTTAAATTTTGACACATGTGTTGTGGCGAATGCACCATATGCCATAATGCAAGGTACAAAAGCATAATTCTGCCTCTAGCCCATGCAATTGGGCCCAAAATCGAGCCCAAACCCTCTTATAGAACCTCTACAACCCTAATTAGTTATCATCCCAAGGCCCAAATTAAATCATAATTCCATGGCTAGATAATTAATTATCCTCTTGTCCTTGATTTAACACAAGTCCTTAATCAAATTCCTAAATCTAAATTCACGATGTTATAGTAAGTATGAAAAAAGCCTACTTTTTTAAGGAATCCAAATGCTACTAATCAATACTTTTTATGAATTTGCCAACTCTTCATGTAATGTTCCCCAAACTTTAACTATCCTTTTCCAAATTTCAAAAACTACTTTCTTTGTGTTAACTTCATCAGGTTTCTTTTCCCTTCTTTTGAAATTTAAATATATTAATATTCAAAAATCGTTATGCTGCTAATAATGCCAAATTTTATTCACAACTATTTGAAGTTTCAAAATTTATCTGGATTGTTGGCATACGCATGGGATTTCTCTTAAGGGTGAGCGTGAGTCAAAATAATAATGACTTATATATTGTGCAGTATCCTTTATTTATATATATATATATATATTATAGTATGCATAGATGCATAGACTTTAATTATTAGGAAGGAGATCGTATCTCCCTAACTTTATTTGCAATCATTTGAAGAAATTAAAGTTTTCTGTGTGTGTGTCTGTATATATATATATATATAAAGTTTCATGCATGTCTATAACTTTTGTTATAAAAAAATGTGCATAAATTAAAGAAATATTAATGGAACAAGATCAGACACATTATTAATTCACTAAGAAAAAAGTTCAACTCCATCTCGTTGCAACAGACATATATATATATATATATATATAAAAGAAAGAGACATTGATTTGTTGAGCCTAGAGCCAGGATGATTAACTTATTTTCCTTTCGAATATGAATCATATGGTGATATATAATTAAGTAGTTTTCTAAGTCTTTCATCATTTGTATTGTACATTAATTAATTTTACTCCTTGACTTATACTGTGTACGTGTATTTATTTTTTTGGATTGGAATGGGGGGCAATATTGGTTACTATTAGTTTCTGTTTCTTTGTTTTTTCAGTTCAAGGAGATAATCCAATTACTCATAGTCTTTTCCGTAAGGCACAGCCAATAGACCTTTTTTAACAGAACATTTAATTTATTCAAATCCGATGTTTTCCCCTACAACTGGCTCTGGCAGATGTCCATTAGAAAATCGATCGTATCATGGTAAACTCTATCCATTATGATAAGACAATTATGATGTGATGTATCTTAATTATATTTCATTCATTTCAAATTATAACATATATTTTTAGACTACATCACATACTCTTTTCGAAGCATAATATAGGACATCTTTTAAAAGTTTTATTTAGTTTGAAATATAAAATATTGGATAACTTTTATAATTATTTTTTCAACTCTACCCTTATTTAATTTATTACTTTTTTTGAAAAAAATAATGTATTAAAATTTTAATTATCATTATCAAAGTACTTATATAGGGTATTTAATGAGGGTAAAATTGAAAAGATATATATATATATATATATATTGAGAAATTAAAGTTTCAACTAACATTTTTTGAAAACCATGAATTAGTTACCCTTGCTCTATATTTTAGCCTGAAAGGAGTATATCAATAAAGTTTATTAAATACATTTTACACCTTTATTTTTTCAAAATAAAAATATCTACTTTCAAAAACACTCTTCATTTAATAATTTATTTAAAAAGAGAGAATATAATGGGAAAGATAATATTAAAAAAGTATCATTAATGAAACTTTATTTTTTATCAAAGTGTCTTATATTATTCCAGTATTATTTATAAGTCACTTCCAACGTGCTTCATCGAAATAAAAAAAAAAAACTTTAAAACTTATTAACTTTATTTTAAATTTTAATAAGTTCTCAACTTTGTACCACATCTAACATTTTAAAATTCTAAGTATGCCATCTAATAGAAGGAGGAATCAATGTAGCACTGTCAGAGTATTTATAGCGGAAACTTTTGGCTACGCTTTTAAAACACAACCCCTTTGATTCTTGAAAGATAATAAAATTCATTTCTTTGTTTTTATAATATGGCATACTTAGTTGATATAAAAAAAGAGATATCATTCACTAATTGATTCAAGACAAAATTTTCTTTACTTTAAATCATGCATGTCATTCACCAACCTTGACCTTTCTTGTTTCTTTCTTTTCTTCAACCTAGCGCGGTTATTACTTTCCAAGTCTTACCATGCAAGATAAAACTTAAATCATAAAAAGTGTTCTTATGAACACCATTACAATCATCCTTAACGTTACATACAAGATATGTCATATACCATATGACCTTGAAAATATTCTCAAAATATTAGCGGACTAAATGTCTACTATATGTCTATATATAACTAGTCAAAAGATCACCCTTTTGTAAGCCACCCTTCTATACCTTAGCCTTTTCTTTATTGATCCCACTTATGCCTGAAAGTTTAGTTAGAGAGAGTGAGATTTGGAGAATTTCAGTAGCAACTATACTACTCATGTATTCACAGCATGATATATATACCTTTCCATAAAATATCTAAGAAAAGCCATGTATGTAAACATTGTAATCATAGCGTGAAAATTCACATTGGCCAAGAAATCTAGAATAACATTGTTGTCATCATCATCATAAGCATACATGGCAAATACTTTATCTTAACATGCTCAAAAATAAATACAAGAGTTGACAGTAGTTATTTACCTACTACTGCTTTATCTCTTAAAGTTTCCGACCTTGAAGTTCACTCATAGTTACCAACTCCTATCATGAGATATTACTAGGGTCAACATTCATACAAAAGCTTCTTTTATAAATAAAGAATGCACCCTAACCTATCTTGAGTTAATGCTTAACCTTGAGACCGAAAAGGTGACTCACTTTAGCTTAAAAACATATAACTGTAACATATATATAAACTTAAACTTCTTTAGCCCATAATGACTAGCTTTAGGTGGCAACAAGTGCCTTATAAAACCCATGTCTAGTCTAGGTCCAAACATAGAACATACATCTAGTAACTTGGATTTTGAGAATTCTCAAGTTTTTGCTCCGTACATAAATTTTTCATAATTTCGTATTAACTTTGAAAAATGATAACTAATTTTAGAAAAATCATTTGGGCATGACATTGGCCTCTAAATAAACCTTGGAATGTCCTCTATAAATGAAAAATCATTTATAGAAGCCCCTTTTGCTTCAGAAACCACTTATACCATCGAGATCCCCAATGTTCCAAATTAAAACATAGCTATTTTCCATTTTCACACCCAAATTTTAAAAATTCATAACTCATTCAATACTTATTATACGAGCATTTTTATGGTGTCCATGTATCCATCTCAAATACAACTTAAGAGGAAAATATCATGTGGACCATTATGTAAACTCATAATTCCAGAATCACAAGCAAATTGCACTTAGCTAAACTCACTTCTAGTGACTTCCAGATTTCTGGTCTTAACTTGAATAGATCATAATTTTTCTATACTTATTTGTTTAACACAAAATGGACTCATTTTAAAGCTCATCATGTATATTAAAACATATCCAAATTTAGTAGGAAGAGTAGAATTACACAATCTAGAAAGTATCATGAAACCAACCAGACTCTAAATTGGATAGTCACTACAACAGAATAAGCTAAATATGACGGCTTATATTTGACGGTTATAAGTGAAAAATGACAAATAAAAAAGGCACTAAATACTTGACGGTTGTTTCAAAACAACTGTCAAGTATTTAGTATATATTTGATGGTTATGTTGGCATAACCATCAAATATATATGCATCCCAGATTTGATTTTTTTATAAATATATTTGATGCTTGTTTTACAATAACCGTCAAGTATATTTCGGAAGACTTGACGATTATTTGTAAAAAAGCGTCAAATATATGGTTCAAAAGGAAAAATAAAAAAAGTTAATTACTTGACGCTTGTTTACTAATAACCGTTAAGTATGTCTGCATTTTATTTGACGGTTGTTTAATAACAAGCGTCAAGTAATATATACTTGACGGTTATTATGAAATAACCGTCAAGTATTGTCTTTTTGACGGTTATTTGTAAAAAGTGTCAAATATATGGTTTAAAAGGAAAAGTAAAAAAATTAATTACTTGATGCTTGTTTATTGATAACCGTCAAGTATGTCTGAGTTTTATTTGATGGTTATTTAATAACAAGTGTCAAGTAATGAATACTTAACAGGTTATTGCCTTTTAAATTTATGCTTCAGAACCTTTCATTTTCACATTTCTGCAACTCGAACGTTTTCAAAAATACACCCAGAGTGCTCAGAAATCATTTTCCATCACTAAAACTGCCCAAAAACACAGATTTAAACTCGATTCTTCTTGGGTTTTGCTCGTGGGTTCCATTTTTTAGGGTTTATGGGTTGTTCGTTCATCTAAGTCTTCATTTCGGGCGTTTTGGGTTCGTTCTCCGTCTTCCATATGTAAGTTTAATTTCTTCCTCATCTGTTTAATTCATTTTTGGGTTTAGTGTTTAGGGTAAATCTGACTTCAAATTTCCCTACTTGCTTCTCAACAATGCAAAACGCGAGTTGTCTTTTTTCTTCCTTCCCTTGCTCTTCTTCTTCGTCCTCGTGCTCTGCCTCTCTTAAGTAAGTTGGCCTATCCTTCTTCCTTATGATATTGTTGTCAATTGATTGTAATTAGGGAGTTGATTGGAATTAGCAATTGGAATATGAATTTTTTGTTCATTAGAACTATGATTTGTGATTGAATGTATATAGGCTTTTGTTTTCAGTTCTTTGTTAGTTCTGAAATTAAATTTAAGATTATATGAAAATTAATTTACTATTGGGCATTTTATGAATTTGTTGAAAATTTGCTTCCCTTATTGTGATGATGGTGATTAATTTTGTTGTTGGATAACTTGATTAGATATGATTGAGTTATATTGAATTTATAGGACAAAATAGATTGTTAGGATAAAAATTTTATATCAATTATTGTTGGGTAACTTGATTGAGTATAATTAAGTTATATGAGAACTTGAATGATAAAGGAAGCTCTTGAAGATCAAGCAAGGCAGCTTTAACTTGATTAGAGCATTACAAAGGAAGCTCTTGAAGATCAAGCAAGGCAGCTTTCAAATCAATTTAAGGATAGGGGAGCAAGCAATGATACTTTATTTCTTGCTCCTTATTGTCAAGGGTAAGCCACTTTCTAGCTACTTTCGATACAAGTAAATATTTTTTATATTTACTTATTTGATAACACTTGTTATTTCTTATTAGGGGGCATTGAATGCTTATTGTGGTTAACCTTGTTACTTCGAAAATTTGGTATCTTGATCCTCTTAACAAAGAACCAAGCAATAGGCCTGATATGGTAGAACTTTTTAATAAGTAAGTTGAATTTTTATTAATTGTTATTTTAATATCCATATATATTGAATTTCTAACATTTATTCTTTATTTCCTTCTTAGAGCTGTGGTCTTGTATCGAACTGCGACCAACAAGACCTTGTCCCCTAGCTTAAGGGTATTGGACTCTTGTGAGACATGGGTCATAGTTAAGGTAAACCTAATGGACTGAGTTTTTAATTAACAAACCGTAGCCTTTTAACTATTATTTTATTGATATGTGATTTTTTTTGCACAGTGTTTACTCCAGCCAGATCAGAGCAATGACTGTGGCTATTGCTTGATGAGATTCTTGAAGGACATTATCACCCATGCCCCTACCACATTACCTAACAAGGTATATATTAAATTAATGATACTTAAATTATAAATTTTAACAACTTTTGTTAGATAGCTATTAACTTGAATTTGTTGTAACTGTTTGCATACAGTACTTCGAGGATGCCTACTGTATTCAGTATGTAGCTGCACATATAGAGAAACCCTTGAAGAGGTAACTCAGGCTGTGTTTAATATGTGGATAGCAGCAGTGGTTAGGCCTAATTAGTATTGGTGTACACATTTATTTTTTTGGTCAATTTTATGTCTGAGGCCAATTAATTTTGAAATTTAAACTTGTAAAGTAGGTAAAGTTATATATTTTTTTATGGCATCGGGTTTAGAGTATAGGTAGATATAAGATAAATTAAAGATATTTAAATTGTAATTTCAATATAAATAATGATTCAATTTTTTTTTTATTGTTGGCTGGTCGGTATATATATTTGATTGCTTTGTATTTGTAGGGGGCTGCTTAAAGCTTTTAAAAAAACACATCATAAATACTTGACGGTTATTTAGAAAGAAACGTCAAGTATAAGTTTACTTGATGGTTATTTCAAAATAACCGTCAAGTATGTACGAATACTTGACGGTTATTATGAAATAACCGTCAAGTATTTGGCACACAGAATTTGTGAAAGCATATTTGACGCTTGTTACAAAATAACCGTCAAATATTACTAAATACTTGACAGTTATTTAAAATAACTGTCAAGTATATTGCTGCAGTATATGCAAATATTTAAGTGATTATTTGACGGTTATTTTGAAATAACCGTCAAGTAATCTCTAAAATATTTGACGATTTTAACCCGTCAAATAAATATATGGCGCCTCATTACTTGACGGTTAAAAACTGTCAAATAATTTTTAAAATAACCGTCAAGTAAGGGGGTATTTTGTAGTAGTTAGTGTTAAACTCATGCTTGTATCTCATAGATTATCCTTTGAGTTTGAAACTATAGCTTGTTTTTAAAACTTCCAGCCTTTAATATAGACATAAATCAACATTAAACAACATTTCCCAAGCTTTTCAAGACTTCATACATGTCCAGAAACTTAATAGAAATTTCGGATAGAACAACACCTTGGAGAAAAATCACACCATGCTTCCTTCTTTATGCTTTCTATCAAAGTCATCAATATACAAGACCATAAGTGCTCAGAACTCAAACATTTCTTGCAAGAACAACCCTTCAAGATTTTGTTCAAATGGAGAAGAGAATGATCCAGCTATTAAGACTTACATGTAATGGAAGAATCAAAGAGAGAATGGAAGGAAACCTAAGTAATATTTACCTTTGGTTTTTGACCTTGGATATTCAAGATCTCTCTTCCACCTTCAACTTCTCTTCTAAACTTCTACGAATTTCTTCCTCTCTCTCTCTCTCCTCTCTCTCTCGCTCTCTCTCTCTTGCTTTGGCTGAAATGAAGAAATGAAAGGCAAGGGAATGACTTAATCTATATGTCGATAAAAGGTAACGACGCTTGTGTGAATATGGTTTTGCATGGTACCAAATTATGAAGCTATTTTCCTCTTATATTTTTTTAATTGAATAATTAAATTCAAGTCCTCTTCTCCCATCAAATACCAAGTGGCTTTATGCATGTGAAATGATGTGGGTTCACTTTGACTTCTTAACACACTTTTCAAGTATTGGCTCGACTTTCATTTATTATTGAATACCTTAGGAATCATGCTTACCGGATGCATGATTATTGCACATACTTTCATAAGTTTGATCTGGATAATATATCTCCGAACATATTACTCGACTAGACTTCACCTCATTTTGCGTGCCAAGATACTACGCTAGTACAAATCCCTGTTGGATGATTAATTACTTTGAAATTTGTGTATCTATTTTCTGTGCATAATAATAATAATAATCCTGATTTATGCACATATGTAATTTTATTCATTGCATCGTAAATTGTGCAATAACTCTCTTTTCTCTTCTCTTGATAATTTATTACCTCGTAAAGCATGCAGTTAGCTATATCTTCAAATGTAGTCATTGACATAAATAGACATCTCTGAGTTCTAAGCTAAAGCATGAAATGTAGGATGTTACAATTTGTCCTTATTAAATATAAATACTTTAGTAATATATTTTTTCTCTTCAACATTTGATGGGGGTAAAAAGAGACATTTATATTAAAAATATAATAAGGTGATTTATAAATAGGATAAAAAAATCTTCTCTCTGCTTTATAAATAAAATCAAAGAGAGTATTTTGAAACGCTAAATTTCTCCCAAAAATATTTTTTAATTTGGGATGAAGGGAGTATATTCCATAATCAACCCATAATTAATTGATTCTTGATTTTCGTCAAAGCTAATTTAACCAAATACTTAAATTAAATACTAATTTAATATAATATCTTACTCTCATCAAGTGCGGATACCGTAATCCAACAGTATAATGCATTTGTTGCACGGAGAAAAAACAGAAATAATATTAAGCACATTTTAGGTAACTCCATTCATTTCACACAACAACTACTATAAGTAGTTTTGATAATACAAGGAAACCCAACAGAGAAGAAGCAAAAACATAAACCTGCCCGCATTTTATTTACTTATAATTATATTGGTCGACATTGATGTACTTGCATGAGGATATTAAAACGTACAAGAAATCATCAATATAAAGTAGATCGATCATTGATCAGCATAAGCAATTGTGTTTAGCTGTTGTAATACCAAAATCGATTTTCAAGATAATCAATTATCTTCTTATCAAGTTGGAACGCCTTAGTAAGAACCTCAGGAGAGATACGAGGAGTTGAACCAAACACGGCATTAGCAATAGTTATAATTCCTGGATTTTGGCTGCTGAGACTTGCAATTGCTACAGCATTTTCATGCCCAATGTTGAGTTGAAAGTGAATCATACCAATGGGAAACACAAACACGTCTCCTTTATTGAGCACTTTAGTGAATAGACGGTTAGTATTATTTTGATTGGAAGTCACAAATCCAACCAAGAGAGTGCCTTCGATGACGATCAAGATCTCAGTGCCACGAGGGTGAATGTGAGGAGGATTGAGACCACCATGAGCGTAATCAATGCGAACCAGAGAGATACCAAGAGTGTTGAGTCCTGGAAGCTCATTCACAAATGCTGGAGTCACTCTGGAGCCTAATGGATTGTTTGTGTTGCCAGGCATTATATGGTAAAAGAAAATCTTCTGCCTTGACAAGCTTCGGGTCTTTGCAGAATTTCCCATTCACGAATACTGCACGCGCATGGTAGTTAGCTATAGTCAATCAACATCAATATATATATTATATATATATATTAGGAATGAGTAGCGATCATGTGGAATTAGGGAAGAGAATAAATAGGCAAATGAGTAGAAGAACATCACATTTTAACTCAAAGTTTTCAAGGTCTAAGTTTATGAGTTCTTCTAGTTTATTATTCATTTCATCTGTTAAAAAATATAAGGTGTTCTTTAATTGAATTACACTCCAATAAGTTAATTAATTATCCTTAAATTGATTTAATTTTTTTTATATTTGTCCTTATCTAATTGGGTGTCTCATTTAATCACTCAAGCCTGTATTTTTGGGAAGAAAAGACCATTCACATCTAAGTGTATTTTTGGAAAAACACTCATCAATGAGACATTAAAAAATTAAAAATACTTTATATTTTGGAACGTATAACAGAAAAATGACATGTATTTTTTGTGGGTGTAGTATTAATTAATTATTAAGTCAAATTCATCTAATGTGATACTTTTTATATCAAATTAAATCTATTCAAACTTGATTAGTCTAACAATATATATTGGACTGATCATTAATATATTTATAAATGATACTCATTCTGTTTTCAAATATAACCAAATTTTAACTAATTCATATAGTTTAAAAAAGTTAACTAATCCTAGTACTTATAGTTGAAATTAAAATATTTGGACTAAAATATATGCCCTTATAATTAATCCTTCATTTCCCCCTAATTTAATGACATTCTCATTTAATGATAAGCAATTCAGGAAAGATAACATATCACAAAAGTTTCTTAAACATTGTTATTTTACATATATAGAAAAAAAGAAACCATATGAAGATTTTGCTTATATTTAAAAATAAAGAACCAAAGAGTGTTGAGTCTAGTAGAAGAGGTTAGTCTTTTACAACATAATAAACTAATGTTTGAATCCCCACTATAAGAGTGTTCACATTTAATTGTACTTCAAATAGGACTATCTATATTAGGAAAATATATGTGAACAATAAAAAAAAATAAACAAAGAGAAAGTATTATATAAGGCATGTACGTACCTCCTCCAGTTTTGGAGTCATCTAAAGCGACACAAAAATCTTGGAGGGGACCTGGATCAAAGGCAGAAGTGAAGGAAATCAAGGCCAAGGCCAAGAGGGCAACGAAGGAGCACACTAGGATTGCACCTTTCATGTTTCTATCAATAATTCTTCTCTGTAAATTCTATATATATGTTGTGTGCATGTTGTGAGTATTGTGGCAACATTCATGTGTTATTTATAACTAGAGGGAGAAGCCAGCATTATTGAATCGGTAATAAAATAAATTTTAGGATATTAATTAATTAAATTAAATTAACATCACTGAACCTTATTCTTTAACGACTACACCTGCCCTGGCCATTTTTTTCCCCCTTCCTAGTGATCAGGCTATGTTGATCCACATCAACGTCACAACAAATGTTTGTTATTGCTTCCCTCTTAGTATAAGAAAAACTTAATCAATTTCATGCTTATTAATGAAAATGTAATTATGTATATATTAATGAAAATGTAATTATGTATTTAAAATTTATGAAAAGATAGTTATATCCTTAAAATTGTAAAATATAAAATTGAATCTTTTCAATTTTACTGTTATTTGTACTTGATAACCATAATAACTTGTTGGGTAAATGAGCAAATTATCTACTATGCTTTAGATTTAGTAGTATCATAGACTCTGAAATCATTTATTATGAAAATTGTTGCAATAATTTTTGAAATTGATACAATCTAAATCCTACAGTTAATAAAAGTTAACTTTAATTGTTTATTGACTAAAAAAATAATGGAAAAGAATCTCAAAAATTTATAGAAATGGCCTAAAAATTACATTAAATGATCCAAAAATTATAGACAACGATATAAAAAAATACAAAAAATGATCAAAATCTTTTGCAATCTTTTTCTATAATTTTTGACATCATTTTTTATTATTTTTTTATCAACTAATGGTCAAAGTTAATTTTTGTTCATGGCAAAGGTCATATTATATCATTTTCAAAAGTTGAGAAAATAATTTACATAATAAACAAGTTCAGGATCTATGGTGCTATTAGATCTAAAGTTTAAGGAATAATTTATTCATTTATCCTAAACTATTTTCAAGGAATTTAAATTAGGATTAATGAGCATCCTAGACCTTAAACTATTTCGCGAAGAGCATCTTGAATTTTGAACTCCTAAAATGTGTAAAACCCCCCTCAACTTCTAAATTTCGAATGCTTAAAATCTTATCATTAAGTTGACCTTTATTTTTAAAGGTCAAAATGAGTGCCACATCAATATGTGACTAGGCCCTATAAAAAAGTAACATCCATTTTTTCCTATTTAATTATAAGGTTTCAGGCCCTCAGAATTTAAAAGTTGAGGGAACCTTTTACACATTTTAAGAGGTCAGAGTTCAGGATACTATTCATATAATAGTTTAGAATCTATGATACTCATAAATCCTTTAAATTATATAATAAATAAACAAGAGTAAAATTGAAAAATAAAATCAATTACTTTAACTTTGCCTTATATTAAGAACAAAAAAAACTTATAAAATTTGCCTTATATTAAGGATCAGGAGAGTATCTTATTACTCCCACTTATAACATTATAGAGCATTTTTATAAAGTAATCTCAGTCCTTAATATAAAATAAACTTAACCAATTTTGTACTTATTAAGAAAGTTAGTTATATACTTAAAATTGTTAAAAAAAAGGGGGTCAATTTTGCTCTTCTTTGTAATTAATAATTATAATAAATTGTTGTCTAAGAATTCAAATCATAATAATTTAACAAGAATTAAATTAAAAAATAAAATTAATTACTCTAACTCTTCCTTATATTAAGGACCAATAAAAGCTTTCAAAGTTTGCCTTGTGTCGAATATAGGAGTAATTATTTTATTACTCTCCCCTATAAAATTATATGGCATTTTCGTAAAGTTCTCCTGATCCTTAATACTGAGATAAACTTAATTAATTTTACAGTTATTAAGAAAAGTAGTTAGTATATCCTTAAAATTATTTTAAAAAAATATGTAATTTTTCAGTTTTGTCCTTTATCCAATTAATAACTATAATAAATTGTTATCTAGGAATTTAAATCATAATAAATAAATAATGGGTAAAATTTAAAAAAATTAATTACTCTAAATTTGCTTAATATTAAGAACAAAAAAAGCTTCCAAAATTTGTCTTATATTAAAGACCAAGAAGAGTAATATATTTAAAAATATACTCCATCTGGTCCCACTTATAATTATTGAAACTTAGAAATGTTGGCGAACCAACAAGGAGGAGGGGATTAATCTTGAGATTGATTAAGAGGGAGGAAGCATCATTGAAAATTGGTGATATATAGAAGGTAATTAATTTATAATATTAATTAATCGATGACTTAGGCATATTTCTTTAAAAGTCAACAACCTCCCCAACGGCTCCCAATTATCAAACTTGATTTCCTCCACATCAACATCACAAAAGATATTTTACTAAATGCGTTATACCCACTTCCTCTTACTTGCTCTTTAACTTCTTATTTACTCCAATATTTCTATCTATGGACAAAGAAAATATTTATTTTTATTTTATTTATAGAGTACCTCAATAATTATTGTGATCAATTACCCTTTTATCCCTATTTCTTCAATAATATGCTAATGATTTAAGAACCATTAACCAAGAGAACTAACTTAGTTGAATACTCCCTTAGGTGCTTAATTAATATAAGATAAATTTAACTAATTTCGTGCTTATTAAGAAATAATGATCATGATGAAGCCGGTTAGATATTTAATGATGTTTTAGAATAAATTTTAAAATATTTGTGAGATCTTTTAATTTTTTTTCCGGTTGAATGTGTGACCTTTTGTTTTTATTTGTACTTTAAATGTAAAATTTCAACTTTAAATTTTTTTGATTATTTAGAATTAAGTTAGACTTTACAAAAAAGGGGTTTTAGGGCCAAGCCTTGAAAGGTTTGGGAAAATGGCATATTCAAGGGGAACAAGGCTTTCGAGTTCAAGCTCTTATAAGGATAAGGACAGCTCATTTTTTAGCTCTAAATTTGTATACATACACCTTATTAATAAAATCAATGATATGAATGAAAAAAGGGTTAAAATTTAAATTTGCCTTTGGACTTTTTTTGAGGAGCACTGAGCAACTTATATTCTTCAGTGTGGTAATTTTTTTTATGAAATATTTTTTTTTTTGATGAGCAAAAATGCCCTTCTGATAGTTAACTATGAAGTATTTTATTATATGGTGATGTAGGATGGCATAGGGCTTATGCAAACTCCATTTGACCCTCTGACGTGGCTGACCTTCATTGTTTTGACTAGATAAGTAGCTCTCTTCTTTCCCCCACCACTTGCGATTCTCAGCTTCAACCTTCCCAGGTCTTCTATTTCTGATCATCACTTCTTGAAGCCTTCTTCTTCAAGCTATAGTAGACCATGCTGCAGTTTTGGAAGAGAAATGTTATCAATGAAGCAACCTTACTGAAGAAACTAACTCATTTGAGTAAGATCAAAGTTAGAAAAGAAGGCTCACAAGATGTTAGAGATAGTGTTTAGGATGCAATATTATCAAGATTAGATTGTTTTTCTTCTGATCATGAATCTATGCATGCCTATGTTGTCTTTATCGTTTGATTTGAGTTTCTCCATCTGAAAATTAGAGTACTTTTCTCATGAATTTGTGCTTATACCAAAATGAAAGGAAACGTTTGTAGACTACTGGTAGCTAAAGAAGCACATCAAGCAAATCAAGCTATCTCGGCTTCCCTCTCAATGCCCTCGTCTTGATCATCCTTAGCCCTCCCCCTTTCATTCCCTACGTTTCTTCTTCTACAAGCCTCCTTCGCCACACATTATTGAGTTACTCTAATTTCTTTTATAGAGTCTAAGGTCGTAATATATATGATTGATTTCTTGCATAAGTTACGAATATATATCAATTAGAATGATTTGATAGTTTTGGTGGAATGAAGATGTTGGATAGACATGCATGCATAATAGAGAGATATGGGTTGTAGGTGTTTGAAATCTATAAATCTAGAAAATAAGGATACGCAGAAAGTAAGAGGCAATTTATTCATGAAGCTAGCTAGCGTGTGTTGGCCATACCCAATACCTAATGTGGCTGTCGCTGCAATTAGAGGGAGAAGAAAAATGAAGAAGATGATGAACGATTCCTTCAGAGGGTCGAATGGAGTTTGTCTAGGCCCCAAGCCATGCTGCCTTACCAAATAAATGAGGGACTTCAAGTCTAACTAACAGAAAGGCATTTTCACTCATCAAAAAAATAGTTGAGGAGAAAATTGCTCCACTTAATTGGTATACAAGGTGTCCAACGCTCCTAAAAAAATAAAAGAATAAAATTGGACCTTAACTCAAGAAAAAAAAAACTAACAAAGGTTGGCCTAGTTGGGAAGGATTTGGCCTATAACCCATGAGGTCTTGGGATCAAATCTTACAGTCAATATGAAGACCTTGTTAGTGGGTGATCTATAAATACATCTGTAAACAATCTTTCAACTTGGAGGCATGCCTTGGTCCTGGTGGGCCTTTATTGTAATAGCAAATTGATTACCTCAGTAATTAGAAAAAACCACCACGATAATTATAGGAATGACCCAAATTGATTATCATAAGTCATTTATAAACAAGTTAATTGTGGTTAAAATAAATAAACCATAAAAGAGATAAAAGTGGGATCCCAAGTTCTTAACAATTAAACAATGTAAAACCAAGCAAAAACTAATATAAATCGAAATACACCTATGTGTTGAACTTTGGTTTTGATGATATAAAATAGAGAAGATTTTGTTTGTGCAGATATTTTAATTTGTGTTTAATGGCAATTAAGGGTAATTGATTGATATGCTTAATATTTGTCATCTTACTCAAAGCTCTAAGTGTCTTTAAATTTGTGATTGGGATAAGTATTTGATTTATCTCAAATTATTTCTTGATTCTATCTTGAGTATTGAATTTAATTATGTTATTAACACTTGGAGTTTATACATTGTGTTAAGACTTTTGGAGTTATTTAGTTTTGACCTTTAATCATTATTTTTTTTATATTTCTTAATATACAATTTCATTTGGTGTGAAACTTCTTTCATTTAAAAGTAGACTCATAAAGCTTCTAAAGACAACATTTCATTCAGAATAGGTTTTATATGAAATAATTATGATTTTTCAAAGTTGGTTTTTGAAGCTTCTAAACCTGCACAAGTTTATTCTTGACCTTTTCTCACTCTTTTGCTCATATCTCTATATGTACGATAAAATTTCTCCTAGATCTTAACTCTTTGGCAACTAGACATTTAGAGCTTTCTAGCCATAGGTCATTTTCCTAATTGAGATGTAAATTAAAAGAGTTATGACCTTTAGAAATTGACCTATACTTTCTTAACATCAATACTGGTACAAACTGTCTATACCAATATAGTCATCCTTTGTTCATAACTTCTTTTTTGGTACTAACACCTCATACTTGTATAGTTCACTTATACCCCTTTAAAGCCTTACACCAGTATAGTTCTCTTGTTTTCAAAACAATCCTTTATACTGGTACTATCCATTCACACCCATACAACTCACTCTTCCTCATATTCATCCTTGTATCAGTACAATACCTCTGTACTTGTATAGTCCTTGTTACACTATTTCCTTACGTTGGTATATATGTTCATTATGGTACAAACCTTCTCTTAGGGTGCAACATTGTTATTTGTGTTTAGTGCTTTTTCAAATAGTCTTTTATGTAAAACTATTTTGCTACAATTCCTTTATACATGTATAGTATCTTAGCAATTCCTCATTATTATGTTCTTACTTATATTGGTAAACGTAGCTAATCTTGGTGCAGCTACGAAGTTTTGTTCTTTTTTTTATCTCATTTTTGAGTAATTTGAAGCTCACTCATTATTCATTTCTTTCATATTTTAAGTGTATGTTGAGCTCTCATATTCATCTATCTAAAAGCCTTCTAAACACATTCTTAGGTTAGAGTAAACTCTTATTCATTCCTTGATTATTATTTATATCCATATAGCATTTGGCTTTACTAGTATTACCTTACCTTAAATTCATATAGCTATTACTTTCTTTAAGTCACCAAAACACGCAACTGTATGACAAAGCATTATTTTATTTCCTCATTTTTGGAGAAACACAAAAAGAAAGAAGAATGACACTTCAACGGCTAATTATATGACTTTAACAAATATATTCTCAGCAACAACTATAAATAATTATGAAGCAGATGCAGAGAAGTTATTGCTTAACCATATGCACTCATTTCTAGCTAATTTCCTACAACAACATTCATTGTTTATGAGCTTCACTGATTGTAAATTTACTCTTTAAGAAAAATTTTAACAATAATAGTTTATTTTTGAATTTACTCTATTTATCCCTATTTTTTATATCTAAAACAGAAGAACTTAAGCTCTAGGAGCTTAAAGGGATTTACAATTACCTTTGTAAGAAGGAGAGTTATAAATTTGATTATAAACCTAAAATTGTACTGTTGCAACCACGAGTCCAGTTTAATCTTGGTAGAGTAAGTGAAGAAAATCTCAAGTATGACTCAGGGACTAGATGTAGGTTTAAGTGATTGGAGTTGAACTAGGATAAACACTTGTGCAAAGCCTCTCTTTCCTTCTCTCAACTTTAATCGGTGATATCATTTCTAACTTGTCTTTTAATCTTGTATTATTTTCTTTAAAATTTTATTTAGCCTAATTCACCCCCTCTTAGGTAGTTTTATACCATGTACGAAAGCATGGGATACCAAAAAGTATTTTAAACATATGAAAACATAAAAAACTCATAGAGTGAGTCATGTAAAATGGGAAAAGGAAGGGGAAGAGAGAGAAAGAGAAAGGAGAGAGAGATAAAGGGAGGAAGGAAAAAACTCTTGAAAATTCTATTCAATAATAATCAAAGTTGAATATAAATAAAAAAACCTAGCTTTAAACCTAGACTTGTATAGAAGAGGATCCTTAATTTTCATTACTATAGACTCCTTTAAATTTAAGGTAGGAGTTTCAACATGTTCCTGCCTGATTGCTTATTTCTACTGATTTAATGATTCCATAATTTATTGGAAATTTTTCTTTATTTTTTTAGTTAGACATGCACCTTCTTAAATTTGATGCTTAATTCAAAATTAGATTTAACATTGTGGCATTTAACTTTAGCTATTTGTCTTTCTAATTTAGCATTGAACCTCTCATCCTCTACTATCTCTACCTTTCATAGTTGACTTTATGACGTGCTTCATAATCATCCCATTAATTGTATACATACCAGTAATTGTGTTGATCTTCAATAGCCTTTTGCTGGTAGCCTTCATGATATTGTGGATGCTAAACAAGTCGAGATGGGATATTATAATGCTTTTAACACTCCTTACATGGGCAGTCATGAAAACAAAACATAATAAATCATGAATATAAATATAGAAGCTATCCCTTAAATATTACTCTCGTGATCATATATAGCTTCAGGAAAGGTTTGGGTATTTTATGGATTGTAAATACACACAAGGAAATGAAATGGGAACCAAGCTTTGATACCAAATTAATGTAAAATGGGAAGGGAAAGGGGAAGGGGAAGATAGAGAAAGAGAAAGGAGGGGGAAGGTCAAAATTCTCAAAAATTCTATTCAATAATAATCAAAGCTAAATACAAATGAAAAACTTAACTCTATTTATTGAGCTCTAAAAATAAAAAAATAATTTAAATTCCAATGCCAAATCCTAAAGTAAAACTAATCTTAAAGATATCTAATATCTAAGATAATAATAAATTAAATAATAAATCTTGATTCTAATGGATAAATATCATTATTTAAATATCCCTAATAGATAATTATAATATCTTATATAAATCCTAATTATCTTAATTAACCATTATCTCATATTCTATCATTGAGTCATCCACTACAACGAACTCTTCATTGTACCATAAGCTGCAGCATAGGAGCCGCGCACTGCAGCACATTGCACATAATGAAACATGATGCTGACCAATGAGAAATTTGGGAGGCTAATGTTTGGCATGCCCCAAATCTTCATCTAATGTCCAATCAAAGCAATCTAAGTATTCAGAAAAAGCTCTTTTTACAAACTAGCTAATGGCACAGTTGGATACTAAATGTATTTAAATCACATTATTGCACTTAACAAGCATAAAAGGTGTCCCAAACCCAACCAATGTGCCATAAGCTCAACCTGACACCTAGATCACACCTAGTAGACTCAAGACAATTTATGCAATACACCACAACAATCATACCACACATATAACTCAAAATCAACTCTCAACCCCTTAATTTAAAAATATTAGGGGGAGGTTCTCATCATATATAATCAACAATAATTTATTCATAATCTTCTAGATATTCACTATCACTTGTACCAGTATTTTAGCCTTATCCAGATTAATCAAATCACAATTCATACATCCCAACATCTAAAATACGAACAATCATCATGTCATATGAATGGTGGAAGTAGTATTAAAAATATGCTCCTAGTTGGCAATCTCAAACATAATTACACATATAAAGAAAAATAAAAGGCCTAAAACTACAAACAAGGTTCCTAGGCCCTTGATGTTGTTCTTTTATCTTAACTCGAGCTAGTGCCTATTATAAGACTAGGCAACAATTGTATTAATTTGTATTTATGTATTCTTGGTTTATATTAATTTCAATTGATTATTTTAGTAAATTTATAATTGCCTTATTGATTGCTTTCTATTATTTCCTTCAACTATGAATTAAGACGCTACTCATCAAAAAATTGTTTTTGGTCTTAAATATTGAAGTTAACTCCGCACCTTCTACTGATCATTGAGGGGCACAATTTTTTTTTGAAGGTGAAAGTATGTATATTGACCATCTATTTAGATGTAATTATGTATTGTATTATATAATTGTAATTTAATGCTCCACGTATACCATAGTTAAGTCCTAGTCTTATTTTATCATTGTGAAATCTACTAGTGTGGAGTTAAATTCTCTTTTCAGTTTGGCTGATAGGTTTTTGTTATTGTAGAAATTTTGAGAGGATCTAAATTACAGGAAAAATTCTGTCAAAAGTTTTACAAAATAGTTAAAACTTTATAAATTTTAAATTTCAATGTAGATTATATTGTTAATTTTTAAATTAATTTTCTAGTTATTTAAGGCATATGGAATGTGAATCTATCTCATATTTTGTGCCGGTCATACCCTAAATACTAGGGTGTGACAATAATCATATCACTGTGCTTAAATAATCATTAGCACTTAATATGCCATAATCAATCATCATCATCTCATATATTCCATCACACTAGTTTAGGCCACCAAATAATCATTTCATCACATAACCATATAGCATCACATTATAGCCTTATCATATCATCATACTCATTTTTGCATGTGTCTACATTCAAGAATCAACATTAACCTATGTGTAATTCTCCACAACATCATGTACCAATTTGAATTTCAAGTTTCATTAACATACAACTCATTTACAAACAGTTACTAACAATCTCATCATTATCAATTTTCCAAGCCACACATTGCATTTAAACATTTTACCAGGCATGGTTCATATTCAAGTAATCATGGACAGTAATATTTCACATTTATGAAACAAGTTCTAAAACTCTAAAACCAATTAACAAACACATACACAAACTAGATTTCCTTCAATTATCTCAAATTTTTGAGATGTCAAAAGTTTTTTCTCAAATATCACTTGCTTCTAATGTTATCCATAAGTTAATTGCTACACAAGATGATTAATCTATAATTAATCATGCCAAACACCATTAATATCCATATATTCACACTTTCACCTTCCACATTTAATAATATAACTACCTCAAAACTCGTAACCATTAATACTTACATTCATCCATTAGGTATATTAACTTTCAACTACTCTAACCACTTTCATTAAACTCATTACAGGCTATTAATAGTTGTCATTACTCCTAACCATCTCATTTATGGCCCTCTAACAACTTAAATTCATCCATATTTACGAGCCCAACCTTATGAACTCTCATTAATTTCATTTAAGTGAATGGATTTAGACCCAATACCTATAGGTCTAAAAATCCACTTCCAACAACAACCTTAATATAAAAAACTCCTAAAAGAGGAAGGGGAAGGAAGAAAGGAGCTTAGGAAACTTACCCTAGGTGGTTAATAGCTCTAAAATGCTCCTCGACACTTCAATCAAGCATGCCTATAAGAGAAAAATGATGCTCTCTGTCACTCCTACTCTATCTCATTCTCTCTCTCTCTCTTTTCTTTTTTATATCTTTTAGCTATTTAAAATGCAATGTGCAATTTCAACCACAGATGGTTGTCTAAATTGTAAAACATATCCGTTCACGGTTGAAGTTTGTAGCATCCTAAAATTTATTTAACGATTAATTTAATTTACTAGGTGGTTTAATTAATTAAATGGGGGTGTTAAGAGTTAACCTTTGGGTTTGGAGGACCATTTAAGCTTATTGAATCCACTGAAGGGTTTAGAATAGGGCTTTTAAGGCTATTAGGATGAGTTGGGTCCAAAATTTTAGGCTTAAGTAAGTTGCCCATTTTAGATTGTTCACCATGATGAGCAATGCAACTCACTATGATGAGCATGATATAACTTTTAAATTATAAAAATGTGAATAGATTTCATTTCAAAGGAGAATTTGATAGTGAAACTAAGAGAGAATGCAGCTGTTCTACTAAGGTTCAATTGTGGACTTGAATGAAAATGAACAAAACAAGAAAAATCAAATCCAATTATTAGGAGCCACGAGAAATCATGCTATGAATTTTGAAGATTATTAGACTAAACTAATTGCTAGAAGCAGGTAGCAAGCTCTAGGTCTAATTAAATATGGACTAAAATCATCAATATGAACTAATGAATTTGTAAAGGAAAAACAAACTTGAAATCAGTAGCCATACTTTCAGTATCAACTCATTCCTTTCCTCTTGCAGAAATGGTTAGATTTCTAGACCTTTCCAATATTGATGAGTTAGCCATCGACAAAATCATCTTTCAAGCCCAACGTGTTGGAGCTAGTTTCCACCACCAATCGCACTTCCTTCACTAGTTCTGTCCTCCCAACTAACATTGAATCTCGATTTCATAAACTCAAATCATTTATAGTCACTAAAACAATCAAAATCTAACGAGCTCTGACTATTCAGCAAGGGGAAAAGTAGGATCTTCTTCTTCCCTACTCGCCGTTGTAACACTCAAGAAAATTTAATCTTAATTTATCAACCCAATGATTTTGATTAGTGAGTTAATGAGGTGTATGGTCAGAGGAGCATAGTTGGTGTGATTGTTGTGATTTCAACACTAGAAGTGTATCTGGATTGATTGAGAGCCACCCGACCAAGAAAAGAGGAATAAGAAGTGAAGGTTTGCCCTCTATGCCACATGCCATGGTGTGTGGTCAATCCATCATGGTGCACAAGGGTAGATTTGAATGTAATGGCCTCTCTATGTCATAAACTATACGAAGGGCAGTGTGTGCCATGGTGCACGGATAAAAATCTAAAAAATTAGATATGATTCTTCCAGCAAAACTAGAAAAGGACGAGGAGAAGAAAATGAGGAACTCAACTTAGGCTCTATCAGGGCACGGCATTGGTTCCCATTAGTGATGTTTTGAAGCTGTCAGACACCCAAGGTAAGTTTATTATGCCTTATTCTTCCTTTTTCTCCCTCATTTATGGAGATTTATAATAGGCTTTGAGTTAAAAAGTTTATTTTCGGTCTACAGGAGTATGGGTCTGTTCCTATTAATTGAAATGGGTATATTTGGAGTTATTTAAGGTATTAGAACACCACGTTAATAGTTATGAAAGTGGTTGGTTCATGGATGTATTATATATCATAAAATTGATATAAATGAGGTAGTTGGGAGAGGTTTATGTCCAAATGATGGTCTGAAGAGTTATTAATGATAATGTGTATTAATGAAACCTAGTGGACCCATTGGGTATGGATGGGTAGTGATTTATGGATTGATAGAATAGAGTGTGTGGAGATTTATGTTGATAAACCCTCAAAAATGGGATAATGATAGTATTAATTGTTTATAGATGTAGTGTGATTAAGTTGGCACCATTCAAGTTTAGGAGAAGCTTTGAAAGTGTTTTGTGCGGGGGTAAATCTTTGACCTCTCAAAAGTTTGAGGTAACCAGGGAAAACCTAATTGATATAGTTGAATATTAATTGTTTGTTTATTGAAATGGTTAATTCAAACTGTGATTTATATTTCTAAATAATGATGCAATTAGCAATGTGATGAATTTTAGAGAAATGGTTTGAAATGCAAAACCCTATGCATGCGATCCATTTGTGTTTGATGGTATTTGATTTGATAGCATATTATGAGAATTTACTAAATATGTTTTTGTCTTGTGGAGTATATAGAGTTTGTGAATTGGGAGGTATGATTTCATGTGAGTTGTATTGTGAGTTAGAATGCCTAAATATGTAAAATGTGCATAGCATGATTATTGGCAAGAGTTCACCTAGGGAGAGGAGTGGTTGGTTAAATCCATGTGATATTAGTAGTGACCATTGAAATCAGGAACTTACCTTCGCACCGATCGTTGGAATCGAGAGGTAGCCCTTGTCCTATAGTTATGTTCGAGACTGTCCTACTTGTTTTGTGAGGGACTCAAATCTAACTAGTGTCCACTGATTCATAAGGAGGCTAGATTAGAGGTACGTACTCTATGGTTGTTAGTATTAAGGGACACTGGATTACATAAGTGAGTAAGTTAACTCTGGCTTGGTAGATCCTCACAAGTAGAAGGCTAGATTAGTCTATGAAGAAAGTAGCCATGTGATAGTCATCGATTTTATGTCAGAGGTAACAAGAGGGTATAAGTTTGGCATCTGATCATACATATAAATCCGGCCACATGGTCGTCAGTATTGTGGTCTGGTATGAGTTAAGGGCACATGGTTGTTATAGTTGTAACCCTATGTTATGCTTTGCAAAATAACATGATTATATGTGTTTTAGGCCTGGTCACATGGTTGTTAATTTTGTGAAATGTGGCCAAGTTTCTCATATGTGCTATACAGTGTGCTTGCCTACTTGCACACCCTATATAGGTTAGGTGAAATTTGGTTACTGAGTGGTTATGCTCACCCTTCAATTCTCAATATTTCAGGACCTAGCTCATCAATCTGAGTCAGGGAAAGCACACAGAGGCTTAGGATTGTAGAGTAATCTTTTTTGTATACCTCTCTTGTTGTTTTTATGTGTAAATGTTAATACAATTACCAACTAGAAGTCACATGTTATTATTTTACACTACTTGCATTATCTTAGCATACAACTTGTGTATTTTGTGTCCCAATTAGTAAGTTTTACTTGTAAACCCATAGATAGGGCCTAAATACTAGTGCAAGTAGGATATATGTATTTTAAAAGATTTCGAATGATAATGATAATTTTGTGCACGAATTTCCTCCCCATTATGTTTTGTGCAGATTGGGGTTGAGTGGTGATTTTGAAATATATGTGTTTTTGATTGTGTGTGGTACGCTGCACAAGTCTGCTAGAGTCTATTGAGTGTGGTCGGATAGTGGGTGTAGGCTTTTAGCACTTGTAGTTGATTTGGGACATCAAAGTTGTGAGATTTTTGTAAAAAATGTAAAAATGAGTCTTGGTATCCAACTCTTTATAGAAAAAGAATTTGAACATGAAATCAATGCTATTAGTTAGAGATAAGAGAAAGATCCATGTAGACACTGAAATTAACTCATTTCAATGTTGAACAGAGATTTAGGATGTATTGAAAGTTCGCTCCCTATGCTGTCAAATGACAGCAATTGATGCTCTCAAATTCATGTAATGCGCTATGACACATGGCAAGAGAATGATGAACCACGGTGCACATGTCACAAGCTACGGCACATATGTTGTTTTTGTGCAAAATCCTATTTTGAGTTTTAAAAATTATTATTTTGGGTCCCATTTATTTTTCAAGCTTCCGCATCACTTTCAAACTTTGATTTGAACATGTTAAATGTGTGATTAAGATTGAAAATTGAGTCTTGGGGATCCCATTATATATGTTTTGAAAATTACTCCCATTTGTGTAATTTTTTAACTTTGATAATCTTTTAAGAGTTAATCCCTTAATTACTTCAATTTTGGAATTAATTGTGGTTAATAAGGGAGACCTTACAGCCATCACCATCATCACGCTTGCATTCTTCTCCTGAATGTTTATCTTTTCATGGTCAGCGAGAATGTGAGAGAAAGAGGAAGAGAGAAGATGAAGAAGCTATGAGCATGTGGCACATATCTATGAGGGCAAACGTGAATCCATGTGTGGGAAGACAAACTTGATCTAACGGAAGATGGGAAGCGAAGCAGAACACGTTCGAATATGGCAAGAGGAACAGAAACGTGATTAGTCAAAAGCCACAAGCCACGTGTAATTTTTTTCTATTTTTTAAATTTTCAAGACATGTGCCATGTGGCGCAAAATGGTCAAACTAATCGTGAAAGCCTAAATATGTTAGTCAAGGATAAAATTGCTTGATTTTGAAAAACATTAAGGTGATATTGTGCCTTTAAAAACATAAAAATACCAATTACGCCACTTGAAAAATATAAAAATATTTAAGATAGATTTATACTTTAATCCTAGATTAAAAGAATAAAATAGAATCTTACTGTGGTGAACGAAAGCAAAAGCAGAGGCAAAGAGGCAAGTTTGAAGTCGGTAAAACTAAACAAAATAAAACATAACTTCTGTATGATGCACAGTGAAATGACATTAGTTACACACTGAATAATTTAACACCCTTAATACTATATCATCATCTCCCTAGGTATATTTAAGAATAGAGACTAACATTATAACAATATATATATATATATATATATAAACCTAGAGTAATTGGGAAAAAAGTATATACACTAATAACAAAAGTTAAAATTATAGGAACTAATATTTATATTTTTTTCTAAGATTAATAACAAAAGCTACCAAACACAAAGGATGTAACACCCTAAAATTAAAATAACATCATTTGGTAATTCTTTGTCAGCATTTAAAATTATAATATTGATATTTTTTTTTGTTAATAAAATTAATAGTGTTAAAAGAACTGAAAAAATGCTGGTAAAAAAATAAAAAACTGAAAAAATATGTTATAAAATTAAAGGACTGAAATTTTACGTAAAGTTATAGGATCAAATGTATATATTAACTATTAAACTTTGCATTTACACAGAGTTAAAATGACCTGTATTATTCCAAGCTTGTAAACAATACCACGCCATACTTTGTTATATTTTATAGCCATATCTTTTTCTTGTGCATTGCGTGAGAGTAGCATCTGAATAATTCATTTTACAATAGATTTTACATTTATGTTCATTATATAGATTATACTCACTCCGTTAAAAAATATAAGACATTTTTAACCGAATCTTATCTCTCAAAAAAATAGTTACCTACTTTTAAATTATCATATCTTTTTATATTTACTCCTACTAAACAGTCTATAATAAATATAAAGTCATTATCAATATAGATGCTTTTGAAAAAAAAAAGTAATAATTATACCTCGAAAGACTAAAAATATCTTATATTTTTTAACATTCAACTCCTCAAGAAATGGCTTACATTTTTTAAAGAGGGAGTATGAATTTTCCATTCATGTATACATAGCACTACACAAAGGGAAAATTAGATAATTTTGAAAAGTTAAGGGAAACATTATTACTTTTAAAATTGAACGCGTTAAATCAAAATTAAATTTTTAATCAGACAAGAAAAATTCTCTTTCTATCAAAGGAAAGAATTCAACAGTAACCTAATATTAAAGGCACGCATTATTATATATACTTTACGGAATAAATAAAGAGTAAATTTATGATAACCGGCCTAACTCAATAATGAGTATATTTTCTCTTAAAGGAAATAATTTAACAGTAGTAATCCAGTGCTACAAAGTAGGCATTATTTATTTATAATTTATTATATAATATAAATAAACAGTAAATTTAAGAGTAACCTAACAACCTGTTTGAAGTTGGACAAAGTGAAACACTATTACTATTATCACTTGTGAATAATATTTCTTATGCTATTTATATTTAATTTATGGTGATTATTTGGCATCAATTTTAGAAATGATATTAGATAATTTGTAAAATTAAGAGATATTTTTTGTAAATTAGATGCAGTAAATTAAATTTTAAATTATTTCAAACGAGAAATGCAAATTTATAATAGGAAAACGACGTGTAAACAATAACATAACCACTACTACAACTTTGCAAGAATGTATTATATTGGAATTTTGTAATAAGTTTGGAGATAAATAAACTACACTTTACACTTAGAAAAATATTATTATAATTTGAAAATTTACAATAAACAGAACATTTTTTATGAATAAGGCTGATAAGATAATTTCCCCTAGAGTTTTAATATTGTGTCATGTTTGGTATCACACTGTATAACACAATATAGTAATGGTGGTGACACTAAAGGCTGACAGTTGTGTTGATGGTGGTACTAGTGACGTTGATGATGAAGGTTGGAGATGGTGGTAGTGAATGATAGTAGAGGATATTGATTGTAGTCACAGAGTCAGGACTTACAAGCCAAGAGGTGCAAGATTATTTAATTTAAATTAATAATTTTTAAAAAAACTAATAATTTAAATAATTAAAAATAAAAATCACCTGCTAAGAATAAAATTAATATAAGTAAATTTATCATCATTTTATTAAAATTATGTTGAACATGTTAATATATTCTTTTATGTAAATATACTTTTTATATCTCATTTCAATCATTAAAATATTACATATTTAATAAATTTTTAAATTTAAATATTTTTTATTTAATTTAGAGGGTGTAAAATATTAAGAATGAAAAGTATAAATTTGCAAAATTTATATACCCTGCTTGTAACTTTCTCAAAATAAGGGGGTGTATTTGCCAAAAGGTAGCTCAGCCACTAGCTTATAGTGAAAATAAGTGCCAATGGCGGTTGGTGGTGGTGGTGGTGAAAATGGCTGATAATGATGACTAATAATGATGCTAATAGTAGTTGGTTGATGATGATGGCCAATGACAATGACGATAGCGATCATTAATGATTTACAGTGGCTGATGGTGGTGGAAAGTGATTAGTAATGTTGACTAAATATTACAAAGCCTACTATTCAGAAATGAAAATCAGAACAACTTATTTTCTGAACTCCATGCAATGTATGGAACCAATACAGGCTAACTACCGCTAAAAAAAAAAAAAAAAGCCTTCTGAGATGGTTGAAAAAAGGTTGCTCCGCCGCTTCTGAAAGTGGTATGACATCAAGGGAGAATCATATTTAAAGATAACTTAAATAAATTATTTCGTTTTGGCTAAAAAAAATTATTTTATCAATTTTATTTATATATTACTTTTAATATATTTTATTAAAATCAGAAAAACTTTAAACTTCATCAACTTTATTTTAAAACTTAATAAGTTTTTACCTTTAATATTAATAAATATTCTTAAATTTTATTATTAATATTTTAATTTAAAGTATTTAATAAGAAAAAAATATAAAAAGGAGTATTGAAAAATGACAAATACTCTATAAATAAAATTAATTTTTTTTCTTTCTCTATCCTAATAAATAGGATCAAAGAAGTATTTGCATATAAGAATCAATATTGTTAAAATGAGAATGTAAATTTTTTTTTAGAATAAAATTTATTATTAGTCCTTATTTATAATTAATTTATTTGAAAAGTTTTTGAATGTGATTTTCCTTTAAATCAATCACAGATATTTTTTTTAAATTATAGTAGAAACTCATTTCTATACCAGTTAAAGTGACTGATGTAAAAAAGTGTTGAAAATTAAATAAAAGAAAGTAATTTCTTAACTTTGTACACTGGAAGTAGGAGATAACTGGTGTACGTACACCAATTATTTTTACATCTGTTGTAGGAAGTGGTTTAGAAAATATTTTACTGAGAAAAATAATTTTACTTTATATACTAGTGTAGAAAATAGTAAAAGATTTAATTTTTTATCTTTTGAATTTATATATTCTTTTTTGGTTTAACTAACAACCAGCTGTTTATCAACATAAATATTTTTTAAAAAATTATGTTAAAAATTTTACACCAGTTGTGCCGTCAACAATTGCAGCTAAAAAACATTATTTTCTTTTTTATTTTTTATATTAACACCTTGTACTATATTAACCGATGTTTAATTTTTTTTTTTACATTGTATTGGTTATTATAAGTCTAACCTGTATAGAAAGTCTATTAATCATGCTATTTAATTATAAAATTGCCACCAATCACACTTTCTACTACATGTTGCGTTTGATCACTGATGTAAAAATAAGGATTACAGTGCATTTTTATTCCTAAAATATTTTTAAAGGAATATTTGGTATCCTAAACCATTTATAGTAATATTTTCACCCTTAAAATAATTAAAATACATTATTTTTTTGACATTAAATATCTCAATATTGACTATTAAAAATATTGAATATAACTTAAGTCCAACCTTATACCATATTAACATATATTTAATTTTTTTTTACATTGGTTATCACAAGTCTAACTGGTATAGAAAGTCTATTAATCATGCAATTCAATTATAAAATTTCCACCATTCACACTTTCTACACATGTTGCGTTTGAGCCGATGTAAAAATAAGGGTTACAATGCATTTTTATCTCTAAATTATTCTTTGAGGAGCACCTAGTGTCATAAATTATTTGTCATAATAATTTTTTTCCTAAAGTAATTTAAATGTAGCATATTTCCTCTTGATGTAAAATATCTCAATGTTGTCTGTTAAAAATATTGAATAGGACTTAAGTCTAACCTAAAGTGCCACTTGTCATCCTAAGTGGATCCTGGTTAAAGTGTATATTTTGCCTCTGAATTATTTTTCAAAAAACATTCAATGTCTTAAACTATTTGCATCATATCAATTTCGCTCCTAAAATAATTACAACGTAGTATATTTCTAAACAACCATAAATAACTCATGCAAATTCCTTTTCTACCCTTCTTTCAGTTTAATAATTAAAATGAAAATATGTTTGACCCATCCGAACTACCAACTTTAAATTGGAGAGGGAGAATAACATTTTAAGTTGTAAGAAAAATAGTGAATTAATAGTGGGAGAAGGGGTAGTTGGGGGTAATTGACAGTAGAATGCATAAGTAAGCAATAATTAAAGATGATGAGAATGGCTACTTGAGAGAATGAATCCCATTTAATAATGTACTCCCACATCATTTCTGAACATCCATAAATAGCTCATGCAAATTCATTTTATGTCCTTCTTGTTTTATGTCCTTCTCATTTTATGTCCTTCTTCTTTTAGTTTAATTAAAATGAAAATATGTTCAGCCCATTCAAACTACCAACTTTAAATTAGAGAGGGAGAATAACATTTTAAATTGTAAGAAAAACATTGAACTAATAGTGAGGGAATGGGTGGGTGGGGGTAATTGATAGTAGAATGCATAAGCAAACAATACTTAAAGACAATGGAAATGGCCAATTGAGAGAAAGAGATCACATCTAATAATGTAGTCTTGCATCGTTTCTAAACATCCATAAATAACTCATTCAAATTCCTTTTTTGCCCTTCCTCTTTTAGTTTAATTAAAATGAAATTATGTTCGGCCCATCCGAACTACCAGCTTTAAATTGGAGAGAGAGGATAACATTTTAAATTGTAAGAAAAATAATAAACTAATAGTGGGGGAATGGGTTGGTGGGGGGTAATAATTGACAGTAGAATGTACAAGCAAAAAATAATTAAAGGCAATGGGAATGGTTAGTTTGAGAAAAAGAGATCCCATCCAATAATGTAGCCCCACATCATATCTGAACACCCATAAATAACTCATGCAAATTCCTTTTTTGCCCTCCTTTTAGTTTAATTAAAATGAAAATATGTTCAGCCCATCTAAACCACTAGTTTTAAATTGCACAGGGAGGATAACATTTTAAATTGTAAGAAAAATTATGATCTATAGTGGGGAAATGGGTATGTGGGCTTAATTGATAGTAAAATACATAAATAAGCCATAATTAAAGACAATGGGAATGGCCAATTGAGAGGAGGTCCCACCTAGTAATACACTTCGGCATCGTTTCTCTCTCTATCTCTCTACAACATATCATTAAAGCCTGGATGGCTTCTTCTTTCCAAACATCAGTAGTTAAGCATACTCCCTTTGGTCTTATTTATAGAGTAGATAGAGAAAACTTTTTATCCTATTTATAAGTCACATCAATAAATTTTCATTACAAATTTTTCCTTTTACCCTCCGTTAAGTATTGGAGAGAAAAGATGTATTGTTAAGCGTATGTATATTTAATAAAGGTAAAATTAAAAATTTATTAAATTTTAAAATAAAGTTATTGAATTTTAAGATTTTTCTTAGTATTAACAAAACATATTAAAAATGACTTATAAATATGACTAGATGAATAGTATTTTAATAAAAATAAAGAAGGACATAAAAATGAATTTATTTAAGTTACTTATGGATGTTTGGAAGCAAAGTTGTTGGAATGCAAATAGTTTAGGACGCTGGGTGCTTTTCAAAAAATCGTCATAACTTGAATTCACTTGGTATGACAGATGGCATTTTTGTCAAACTTAAGTCCCAATCAACATTTTTAATGGTCAACATTTGGTGTGTTTAATGTTAAGGAAAAATATGTTACGTTTTAATTGCTTTAAGGAGAAATTGTTATAGCAGATAGTTTAGGATACTGGGTGCTCCTCGGAGAATAGTTTAGTGAGAAAAATCACTACTAGAAAAATGCAAATTAGCAAGGAAATTTAGCGAGGGATTATCTATTCCTCTCTAAAATACCAAATTAGCGAGGAAATTAGCGAGGGATATTAATTTCGTAGCTTGACTTAAAATTAGCGATCAAATTAACGAGGGATTGTCAATCCCTCTCTAAAACAAGAGAATTAGCGAGGAAAATAGCAAGGGACTGTCAATCCCTCTCTAAAATAAGAGAATTAGCGAGGAATTTAACGAATGACTATCAATCTCTCTCTAAAATAAGAGAATTAGCGAGGGATTTAGCTAGGGACTGTCAATCCCTCTCTAAAATAAAATAATTAGCGAGGGATTTAGCGAGGGATTCTATCCCTAGTTAATTACTAAAAAAAATTACCTTTTGACAATGACTTTTAATTATACATTTAACTATTTTCATTTAAAAATAATAATTAAATTTAAAAAATTAACTAAAATATTTATAATAAAATTATTTAATATTTTCTTTATTTTAAGTTGATTTTCATTAATAAAATAATGTTTTATTAAAAATATAATATAAATAATAATTTAAATAAAATATAAATATTTTTAACATATTAATAATTGAAAATAAAATTTAATATGTATATGTGTGTATTTTTATAATATATTATTTAATATATTTATGTAGTTAAATAATATATATATATATATATATATAATTTATTATATAATGCTTAAAGGTGCCTTTCAGTTCAACTAGCAAAGAAGGAAAACATAAAGCTTAGAAGGTATGAGGTCAAGGGTTCAAACCTTGGCTTTGGCATAAACATGGTGAATATATAATATGGTAAGAAGTAAGTGACATGGCGCAAGGTGGACAATGATGTGTCATAAGTTGTCACACATGTAGTAGGTGATAGGGCACGAGATAGTAGATGACATGGTTGTTGACAAAGCGTGTTGATGACATGTCACAAGTTAACATCACACATGGCCGGTGATGTGGCATAATTATTTTTAAATATAAGCATATTTAGCAAGCGATTAGCAAGGGATTCAGTTCCTAACTAATTTTAGCGAGGGATTCAATCCCTCGCTAATTAGCGAGGAAAAATACAATTTCTCACTAAATTTAGCGAGCCCTTTTTTAGCTACGAATTTAGCGAAGGACAAAATTCGTAGCTAAAATGCAATTTAGCTATGAAAAATGGCATTCCCTCGCTAAATTCAATTTTTCTGAATCCCTCACTAAATTCAATTTTTCTAGTAGTGAATGCACCATAACCCTAAAAATAAACTTGTTATAGAAAGCAAATTATGCACTAGCGAGCTATCAATGAGAACTAGTTGTAGACCTCATATTTATGTTGTCAATAATTCTCTCTTTACTTCACATGCCGACACGGGAATATACATGGGCATGATAAGACAAGGTTTAATTTTAGCCCAGTGCTCGACCTGAAGCTTGGCTCGAGCAAGACCAGACTCGCAGGCAATCGAACCACTTGCAATGCCTTGCATGCAAAGATAATTTTCTCCTTCGAATCCGAGCCAGCTTAAATTTAAATTAATTGTTAGCATTAGATATTAGATTTGTCATGCTTCGTGTTTTTTTTGTTTGTGTTTTTTATTTTTTGGTTAGTTATGTGTTAGCTTGTACTCTTAAGTTTTTTTTTTTTACTTTTGTTATTGGTGTTTGTACTCTTTTCTTTATATTATTAAAATTGACTTTTTTGGCAAAAAAGAATTAACAAAATGACAGCCAAATATCAAGGAAATATATATTGTCCCATATTAATTAAAGATCACAAGTTTATTATATTTGAAACATCTATATATAAGTATATATATATATATCCTTATATTATTTAATTAATTAAGGAAAAATATAACAGTAGGTCTTTATACTTTATTGTAATAAGAGCCTAACACTTTTATATAGGATATTGCTTTGTGAAAATACTTATACATTAAATTTTTAAGAAAACTCTAATGAAAGAATATAAGTAAAGGTTCAGATTTTAATAACAATACTTATATGTTTTTATTTGACAATATTCCATACAAAATTAGTAAGCTTTTATTGTGATTTTTTTTTTAGAGAATATTAAATGTCATTCTCGCTTTAATATATGCTTCATCCAGAGCTTCCAAAGACTATCTTCAGCCTCTCTACCTCAACACTATTAATGAAAGTGGTGGCTGTTATGACTTTAGTGGGCAGATCACTTTGGAACAGTGCATAGTCCACAACTTGGAAATCAGTGCGCGAATTACTAAAGAATGAAATTGCCACAGCTGAAGTGTTGCCTGAACGAAATATATAATAATCACAATTAAATGTGAGTACATATAAATCATATATAAACTACTCCTATCAAAAATTTAAATAAATCATAAACCACTTATTAATAAAATCAGCATTATTTCTTTGATAGGGACAGACTGGGTGTTGCTGGCCCAGGGGTTATTTTACTTTAGTTTCATTCGAGTTTTGGCTTTATGCCCCGTGTTTTCAATAAAAAAAAAAACACAATAAAATCAGGATACAAAAAAAATAAATATAATAGATCTCATCGATACTGGGGTCGACCATAACTTATGTAAGCATGAAAGTACTATTTTAAGGAATCCAAATACTAATCAATACTCTTTGGTAATTTAAGTTCCAACAAGCCTCAACAATATATTGATCACACGTATTTGTTTTTAGCTTAAGTATTAAATATTCTCGGGAGAATGACAATGGGACAGTTAGATTTTAAAAAAAAAATTGAATTAGAAATGGATTGAAAATATCAATTTAGATAATTATAAATTCAAGAGTTTTAATTACAAATAAAATCTTTAAGTTTTAAATATAACTCTCACATTGTGACTGAAATTCTTATTTGTAATTATCTGAAATAATATTTATAAGTCATTTTTTAGAATATTTTAATTTGTTGAGAATCTAACAAACATCAACTCAATCTTATGGAACTTAACAACATGCCTTAACATTATCATCACACGTATTTGTTTTTAGCAACTAATTGGCATTAGTTAAGTACTCTTGGGATATAGAATGACAATTAGGTATCAACAATTTTTAAAAAACAATAAGTTAAAAATATTGATTCAGACAAATATAAATTTAAGAGTTTCAGTTACAAATAAAATATTTAAATTTTGAATGTAACTCTCAAATTATAACCAAAATTCATGTTTATAACTATTTAAATTGATGTTTATAATTTACTTTTAAAAAAATATTATTGAAAATTTAACTGGCATTAACTCAATATTTTAGAACTTAACTGTCACTATTCCTTAAATATCCTCACCCTATATGTTGTTATAGAGTAAACTCAATCTGATTCCACATTTATCAGCAAAAATATAAAATTCACATCAAGTCACAAGCCGTGAACAATAATGCACCTCATTCTTTTGATTCTCATTCACAACATTCCTGTTAATTAACTCCTACCGGTCTAAAATATAAGCAAGTTTTAACGATAATTTGCATATGAATAAAATTATTTTTCTCATAAAAATATATATTATTTTTTTCCTTAGTTCCAATTGATAATGAGTATGAAAAAGGTCATAAAATTCATAGACAAAAGAATGTAGGTTAATGAATTTTTTTACAAATTTAATATTAAGTTGCTTATATTTTGGATCAATATTAATTGGGAGAAAATACTTATATTTTGGATTGGATAGAGTAACTTGATAAAAATCTATAGCACTATACATACCTTCATTGAGATTAAAGCGCAATAAACCTTGAGGAAGAACCATAAGATCACCAGGGTTGAGAGATTTCATATAGACAGTGTTGTTTGAGGAAATCAATCCTGCAGTTATTTTGCCTTTGAGAACAACGAGAATTTCTGAAGCTTGAAGATGGATGTGAAGCGGCACAACTCCACCAACTTCATAATCTAGACGACCCAAGGAAAGGCTTAGACCATTAAGACCAGGAAGCTGAGAATCAAAAGCAGTTTGAAGGAAACTTTGAAGATATTATTTGAAGTGTTACCAGGAACTCTAAGGCCACAAAAAAAACAAAGTCATCTGTGGTAACATTTTTAGGGTTCTTGCATGAGTAGCCTGAAGGACTGTAAGGAGTTGCAAAATCTGCAACACAAGTAAAAAATGGAAGCTTGAGAAGAAGAAGAGGATGAACTGAGAAGGAAAAAGATAAAGATGATAGGGACAATCATCTTCACTTATTGATGATACTTGCATGTGTTCTAGGTGCAATTTTTATTGATAATTAAGGAGATTGATCACTATATATATATATAGCGAAAATCTGTTAGTCACTATATATAATATGGGAGGTTGTGGAAAACTTTTAGTCATTTAGTATGGGAGCTTATTACGATATATGATAATGGGGCCCTAAGTTTATTTATGTTTAGATTAAATGCAATAAATTAAGGTAAAGTTAAAATTGGTGGATTTGAATTTGAATGTTAGATTTAAAATTTCACATATAAAATTTATGTATTTAAAATTATTTGTTTAGGTAGTTTAACAAAATTTTGAATGATAAACAATAAGATAAGTTGATATTTGAAATGAAAATAAAAAAATTTAAAGTGATGGGTTTATCTATATTTTTCAATTAAAGAGATATAAGAAAAGTACGTATGAAAGTTATAGAAGCATTAATACCAAAATAGGAAGAGAATAAGAGGTTTGAAATGACTATAATTTCAAATAATTAAGGTGCAGAGGAATTTAAAATTACAAAAGAAATGTAATAAGAAATGAGTTTTCCAAATTCATAAATTATTATGCATTTGAATTCAAATCTAAATCCCCATTAATCCAAACATACAATAAAATTATAGAGAAAACTTATATACTAAGGTTTATATACTTAGGATGCTTGCATCCAATTAAATCAAGACTTGTGAATTTTTTGTCGATTATTTTTTCTATGATAAATTCTTATCATTAGTTAAATTAATATATTAAGATCTATATGTCATGACTTAATTTGATATAAGTATATAAAGCTAAGTATATAAGTATTATCCTAAAATCATTTGAAGTTAGAAAAGGAAAAATGCATTATTGTAGCTCAAATTCCCCCTCAGGCTGTGACTTTTTGGAGGTTTGGCAAAGTTCTTAAAACTTATTGAATTTATAGGGTCCGCTTGTTTAAATTATGATACTAATAAACTAGCTCAATTAACTCTTGCAAGCGGACCGGATAGATAGATAGATAGATAACATAAAAATTATATTATACATAAATGTAATAATATTAATTAAATGTACTTTGCCACTGATACAAAAAAACTATTTTATCACCAGAATTTCATATTGATTCGACAACGCCAATATAAAAATTACATGCATGCGTTCTAGATGCAATTTTTAATAATAATTAAGGAGATTGATCAAAATATATATATATATATATATATAGTGAAAAATTTTTAGTCACTATATATAATATGGGACTATAAATAATATGCGTTCTAAATGCGAGTTCGGTCAACATAATATGGGAGGGTGTGGAGAACTTTTAGTCATTAATTTGGGGAGTTAATTCCTACATATGATAATAGGGGCCTAAGTTTATTTATGTTTAGATTAAATGCAATAAATTAAGGAAAAGTTTGGATTGGTTAATTTGAATTTGAATTTAAAATTTAAAATTTCACATTTCAAATTCATAGATTTAATATTCTTAGTTTAGGTAGTTTAAAAATTTTCAAATGATAGAAAATAGAAATGAGTTGAGATTTGAATAAAAAATTAAAAGTAACGAATTTATCTATATTTTTTAATTGATGAGAGATAAGAAAAGTATGAGAGTTACAAAGGCATTAATAAAAAAAAAACATAAAGAGAATAAGATGCTTAAAGTAATTGAAAATTGAAATGGCTAGAGTATAGGAGAATTTAAAATTATAAAAAAATGTAATAAGAAATGAGTTTTCTAAAATCATAAATTTTTGTATATCTAAATAGAGATTTAATTCAAATTTAAATTCCTGTTAATTTAAATATAACATAAAATTATTTCGAGTTAGAAAAGCAAAATGCATTATTGTAACTCAAATTCCTCCTTAGGCTGTGAGCCTGTGACTTTTTGGAGATTTAATTTGGCAAAGTTCTTAAAATTTATTGAATTTATAGGTCCACTTGTTTAACTTATGATATTAATAAACTAGCTCAATTAACTTGTAAGTGGACCCAATAGATATATATATATATATATATATATATATATTAAACAATAAACTATATTATACATAAATGTAATAATACTAATTAAATGTAATTGGCGACTGATACAAAAAGCTTATTTTACATCTGAATTTCAGATTGATTTGACAACGCCAATATAAAAATTCGTTGCATTTTCTGCATTAAAATAAAAAACAGCTACAAATAGTGAAATTTATAAATTTTGAAAATGGTAAAAGGAAAATATTATTATTTTTAAATATAATGCACTAAATTGAAATCAAGTTATGTGTGCAACCTAGAAAAGAAACTATTTTTATTTATAAAAATAAAAGTTATAGAAAAATAAAATATTTATAATTTGTAAATTTTGTGTTTCGTTCTAAATACTATGGGAGCCCAAAATCCTTACTTGCAAGTTAAAGGGAAAAACAATGATGAAAAATTCTGGATAGTTTGACTTGAAAATTAGTGAATCGATATATGGTGGCGGGTTAGGTTAATTTGAAAGTGAAGGAAAGCCTAACAAGCATTTCAAATCAATTTCTTTTACTTAAGACGTACCGTCACTAATAGCAAGAGGTTGCAATTGCAAATGGAGAACCATCGAACCGAATCAACCAAAAAAATTTAGTGACTGACCCTTTTTAAATAGGATTGTCTTTAATAAAAAAATATCTTTGGATAACTAAAAAAAATAATGAACAGTCAACTTTATTTATTTTTAATTTATCAAAGTCTTTTTCAAATTTAAACCATATTTCTAAGTTATATTTTATGCATATCTATACATTATAAATATTTAAAAAAGAAACATTAATAAGATAATTTGCAAGAAAAGTATACACAATATAAATTTTAGAATAAATATATGCATTATAAAATTATTACATCTCATAATTATTTTATTTTTATTATTTATCTTTACTCATTTTATTTGAAATTAATTTTTTTCATTTTTTCATTTTTTATCTTTTTTATTTAAGACATATGGCTATAACCTATATTTAAGTTTAGAAAAATGACATTAAGTATGATAAAAGAATTAGTTTAGGTTTGCTGTATGCTTGATTTTTCTATTGTGTTTTCTTCTGTTGTTTGTATGGCCCTATAACGATTGAAGGGAGTTTTCAACACTTATTAAAAAAAAAAGAAAGAAAGAGAGAAATTATATTAAAAGACTGAAAGATTGAATTAAATTTAATATAGACCAAAAAATTTAAAAATACAAAGTTGGGAATCACAAACAATTTACTCATAAACAGTTTGTATGGCCCTGAGATCTTGCTTGAACAAAATGTACAATCATAAATGTTAATACATATATATCACAAACAATTTTTGTTAACGAATAAATTGCAAATAGAGTTGGGAATTCAAATCAGACCCATTTTTTCATATTTTATGCAAGGCTGGGCTTAAGAATTTGATCCCAAGAAAAATGATTAATTGGCCTTTTGGGCTTGGACTTAACAGCCTTGCAAAATAAACGTCAAGTTCATGTTAGCCCAAAAGACCTTTTTATTTTTACTTTTTTTGTTCCTTTTTGTCATCTAGAAATTCTTTACTCAATCTCAACTTCAAGTAGTCAAAACTCTAACCACTAAAGTATTGAATTATTAAAAGAATAATCAATAAGAAGTTTCCAATCTTGCAAAGATGGCATGTGAAATGTCGAGTATTCTAATAATAAATTACAATGGTTATTGAATTGGTTTTGAGTATTGGATCATGTTGTAATATCACCTTATTATCTCAATTATGTAACCAAAATTGCTACAATAATCATGAGACTAACTCAAATATATTACCATATTTCATTCAAAAATAACTTAACTATAGTTAAGCGAAACATACCATGTAGTAAAAGACAAAAGTCACTATGGCTAGACCAAGATATCAAAAATTATTCTAGGTCAAATATCATTTTTCAATCTTTTAATTCATAAAAGGGGTAAAAATGGAATCCTAAGTTTTATTAGTTAAAACACTTCAAAAATCAAGCAACACTAATAGAAATTAGAGTATAAACCTGTATGGAAGCATGTGATACAATATTGTACATAAGACATTTGAAAATAGGTTGAAAAACATCAACAACCCATATGTTGCACCCAAGAGTTAGTATATCATGGTGTACTCTATCTGTGTCATGTGCTATGACATATTGCATAGGTCATGATAGTGTTGTGCTATCATTTGACAACATTGGAGCTAAACTTCTATCATGCATTGATTCTTTATCCAACATTTAATTGAGGCAATTTAGATATTTATAGAAAAATTTTTTCATGAACTAGCCGATGGGACAGGTCTCATTCTCAAATTATCACATACTAAAAAGTTAGACACTTAAATGCATTTAGTTAACTTTTTCACACTTAATAAGGGTGTTGTAAACTTAACTAATGTGCTAAAAGCTTACCTCGACACCTAGACCACACAGTAGACTCAAGACAACCTATGCAATATATCATAGCAATCATATCTTACATAAATCAAATTTTCAACCTTCGACCACTTAATCACAAAAATAATTGGAGAAAGGTTTTAGCATTGCATATATCAAAATATTCATTCATTTAAATCAATACAATTATAACTATACTTGCACTAGTATTTTGACCTTAATGAAATAACTCAATCATACAACAATGACTTTAGGATCAAAAATATAATCAATCCAATAATGCATGCCAATAGTGCAAGTTTAACCACAATAAACTCCTATTTGACAATATCATTAGCAATTATACATATATAAAAGCATAATAAAAGAGGCCTATAGTATGAAATAAAGTTTATATGTCTCTAGTGTTTTCCCTCTATCTTGCCACAAGCTAGTGCCTATAAAATGTTAAGGAGAGGTAAGTACAATCCCTTAATAGCTAAGGTACATCTAATCTATGCAGATGCAAGTCAATCAATTATAGCTATACAAGTGAATATATTACAATCATATAATCTAAAGGAAAACATATCCATAACTATTCTCAATACAAAATTCTACAGTCATAAATTTATCAACCATGTGACTAATAGCAAGGATATGCATGATCAATACGTCTCTTATTACTTTTTGATACCTCCAGCTAAAATCATGAGCTATTTAATATAACAAGATTTTATCTATATAAATGGATTGCCCAAGCTCACTAATTGTGAGGAACAATTTGGCTAAAGGTAACTACTTTTACTCTCAGACCATAGTTTTTTTCATTCTTAAATCCCTAGGGTGTCACTTGCCCTATTCTAATCTCCTTAAGGAAATAGTGGAGACAAGCTAAATTTGAGTCCTTCCACAAGAGATAGTCTCTTGATAAATAGTAAAACAAAAGCTAGCCCTCAATTACCAAAAGATAGCTATACCATGTGGATTTACACTACTCCTTTCCTAAAGCGAACTCCCACTAACATGATCATGTAATAAATCATGCTAAAATATATAGCATGCCATAAATCATATTGTCATGCTCAAATATCAAGTAGCACTTATTATACCATAAACAACCAATCATAGCCATCTCTAACATCTTTCTCACAATCACATATCTCATATCTCAAGAGACAATGTAAATATACATATGATTTTCATGGCATCGCTACAATTTCAAAAGAGCAATATTAACTCCCCTATGAGCTTCATGATATTAAGGGCTATCTTTGATGTCAAGCTTCTTATTAGCATTCACTTTATTAAATCATGCTTTAATAAAAATCATATCTACTATTAGCTCTATTACCACATTTGCATTTGACTCATTTCAAAACATGTGCCATATTGTAACAATTATTCAATTAACTCCACATGTTAAAAATACATTTTTAAAAATCAACAATCAATTAATAAACAAATATACAAACAAGATTTTTTCTAATTATATCAAACCTTTGAGAGATCAAAGATTTACCTCTCACTTTACAATGCTCCCAGAGCAAGAATCAAGTTAAAATGACTCCAAGTGGTTAATCTATAATTAACAACAATTTTCATCATTATAATGACACTAATTACTCACTTCCAAGAGCCAATCTCAATACATTCACTACTCAACCACTATCATTTATTGACACCCATTAGATGCATTAGTTTCCTTTAGCTCTAACTAACTTCATTAAACTCATTAGACATCATTAATGGTTGTCAATCTCTCCTAACCACCACATTTAATGTCATTTTCATCCATAATGATGAGCCCAAGCTCAAGGATGTGTAAAATCACCATACTTAGATTTAGATAACTTAAACAATGCCCATTAACTTTATTCAAATCAATGGATTCAAACCTAATGCCCTATAGGTCTAAAAATTATACTCCAATAGAAAACTTTAACCCAAAACATTGCTAGAAAGGTAGGGAGAAGGATTAATGGAGGCTTACCTTAGTCAAAACAAGCTTAATCCATCCAAACACCTCTAAAATTGGCATGCCCTAGTAGAGAACTGAGTTCTCCTTCATCCTTTTTCTATTTCTTTCTCCCTTCCTCTCTCTTTTACGAACCAAAGATGCGCATTATAATAAAAAAATTCAGGCCATCTGCCATGGTGGATGTTACATAGAAGGCCATAATAATTCAAAAAATTGGGCATCTGCGGTGGCTAGATGTACAGAGAAGGTATACTCGTATTTTGTTCCCTAGTTGGGCTCAGGTGACCTACTTTTGCTTTAAACATGATCCAAAAGTTGTGACTAAAGCCCAAGAGGTCTATTGCCCTCTCCAACCATCCTTAAATTCAAATTCATTAAATTTACTTTATTACCCTCCATTAGTTAAATCAATTAGAGAGTTAATTTTGGGATGTTATACATATGTTTTTACCAAGTATTGGTCTACTCTTACTTTAAAATCATGGTGATGCATGGTTTTGTTCATAGTAATTTACTTATATTTTATCATATATCTTATATATTTTTATTTTTGGATGAAAACATGAAAATGATACAATATGTTCATTATTTAATCTTGGTGAAGAAGATTAAGATGTTGATGGTGTCGAATTAGTAACCTCAACACTTGAGCTTTCTTCAGTTGAAGATTCAAGTTCAAATATTTTGTTTACAGAATGATAATGATGATGATGATGATGATTATTATTATTATTATTATTACTACTACTATTACTATTATTATTAGATATTTAGTGATCTTTTGGAATAAATTTCAAATCATTTGCATGATCTTTTATTTTTTGTCAATGTGTGATATTTTATTTTTTTCTATACTTTAAATATGAAATTAATTGGACTTTGAATTTTGTTGAATACTTTAGAATTTAAGTTAGATTTTGGCCCCAAAATTAAACATAAAGAGGGGGCTTTAGGGCTAGGCACTGAATATTCGGGCCAAATGTCTTTCAAAAAGAATAACATATTTTAAGAGCACATAGCTTTCAAGTTTAAGCTCATAAGAATGGGCCGGCCCATTTTCCATTCCTAAATTTATATCCAACTTATTAGTAAAATCAGCAATACGGGGGAAAAAACGACAAATAGTTACTGTATATTAGACAAAATGATTAATCCTGCTCAAATCTTTTTGTTAACGTCATGTTTCTCTTCCTCCTTTTGAAATTTAAATATATTAATATTCAATAGTAATGCTGCTGACGGAAACTTTTAATCACAACTATTTGAAATTTCGAAATTTAAGTTGGCGTATGTATGATTTGTCTAAAGACTTGGGGCTGAGTCATCAAAATAATGTTCGGCCAAAAAAAAAAAAATAATAATAAACAAGAGTCATCAAAATAATAATGACTTATGTATTATGTAGTACCCTTTATTATTTTATAGCATGCATAGATACATGGACTTCAATCATTAGAGAGATCATATCTCCCTGACTTTATTTGCATTCACTCGAAAAAAGTTTCATGCACTTCTATTACTTTTGCTATAAAAAATTATAAAAAAAATGCATAAATATATAATAGAACAAGTTCAGACACATTATTCACTAAGCTCATGTTTGCTTATTAAAATAGAATAGAATGAAATAAATTGAAAAAAATAAAAATAAAAATAAAATAATAAAAGAAGATAGATAAGCACATTCATAAAGGAGAGGGATAATTTAATTTATAGAGTTAAGAATCATAAATCATGAGATTTTTTTAAGGGTGTGATGATTTTCACATTTATAGTATATATTATTGACTTTTATTATGCTTATCATGGTGGAAAAGTAATTGAATTCATTTTTATCTTTTTTTTTAATCTATTCCATTTCATTATATTCTAGTAAGCAAACATGATCTAAGAAAAAAGTTCAACTATCATTTTGATGCCAAAAAATATAAGAAAGAAATACTCTCTCTGTTTAAAAATGTAAAGCATTTTTAATCAAATCTCACTCCCAATAAAGTAGCTACCTGCTTTTTAACTAACCTTATTTTTTTATATTTATCCCTATGAAATGCCTTGTAATAAATATAAAATCACTAATCAATAGGGGCACTTTTAAAAAAAAAGCAATGATTATACTTCAAAAAAATAAAAATACCTTATATTTTTTAACATTCAATTCCTCAAAAAATGCCTTATATTTTTTAACAGATGGAGTATTGTTTTGCTGAGCTTACGGCCATGATTATTAAGTTATTGTCTTTCAAATTTATTAATCATATGGTGATCTGTAATTAAGTAGTTTGCTTAAGGCTTTCATCATTTTTTTTATTCTTATATAAATTAATTAAGTTTACTCCTTGAACTGTGTTCATGTTTTTATTTGAATTGGAATAAGAAAGGGGGAAAAAGAGAAAGTAATATATATTGAGTATAGGTCTGTTTGATTACGTGTTTTCAGAACAGGTTTTCGTTTTGAAAAATCAAAACAAATTTTCAAAACAAATGAAGAAAAATTTGTTTGAAAATATGTTTTTTGTTATTTGTTCCGAAAACAACAAAAAAAAAACTGAAAGTTGTTCTGAAAGCTATAAAAACCTTAATTTTCGTTTTGCAAAACTAGAAAAAAGGTGGAAGATATTATGTTTTCATTAATGGCAGTTCTATTAATAAAATATATTATTCTTTTACCTTTTGTTTCACAACTTTGATATGTTTTTAAAATAATTATTCAAAGTCTAAAAAAGATATTTTTCACTTGTTTTCAAAACTTGTTCAGAAAAATTACTCTATAAAATGATTTTAATAAAATTAAAATAGAAAACATGATTAAGAAAAAAGCCTGTTTCTTTATTTTTCTTTGTTTTTTTCTATTCGAATGAGTTGGAAATTAAAGGGCATATTGATGAAAACGTGCTATGAGAGAGACATACTGGACGTAGATATAGAACAGATAATCCAATTACTCAGTCTTTTCTATTAGGCATAATAGATACTCCTTATGAACAGAAAATGCTATTCAACACTGAGGTATATATGCTTTCCCCTTCAACCAGTATAAATTAGAAAATTGTATCATGTTAAATTCATTTCATTATGATAAGACGATTATGATGTGATATATTCTGTTAATTATAATATTTTAATAAATAAAATATACTAGATTCCATTCAGAATCAATCCTTAATTGATTCTAGTCAAAACTGATTTAACCAAATATATTAAATTAAATAGTAATTTAATATAATATCCGATTCTCATCCAGATGGATACCGTAATTCATTAATAGAGTGTATATATAATGTATTCTTTGCATGGAGAAAATCAGAAAATATTATGAAACACATAGAGGGTAGCTCCTTCCATTTCACAATTACAAGTAGTTCTGACTAGTACAAGGAAACCAAACAGAGAAGATTCAAGGAAAGCAAACATAAACCTGCATGCATCTCATTTACTTATATTATATAGGTCAACATGGCAGCAGTTGCATGAGGAAATTAAAACGTACGAAAAAGTATCAACATGAAGTAGCTAGATGATCCATCATAAGCAATTATACGTGTTTAGCTGTTGTTGTACCAGAATTGCTTTTGAAGATAATCAACTATCTTCTTATCAACTTGGAATGCCTTAGTGAGAACGTCAGGAGAGATCGGAGGAGTGGAACCAAACACGGCATTAGCAATGGTTATAACTCCTGGATTTTGGCTACTGAGACCTGCTATTGCAATGGCATTTCCATATCCAACGTTGAGTTGAAAGTGAATCAAACCAATGGGAAACACAAACACATCTCCTTTCACTAGTACAAAATATAAAATTTACAAGGTACTTTTTACATCGGTTGGAGGGCAAATGGTGTAAAAAATAAAGGCGGTGATATTTTTATAATTACATTGAATTATTTGACACTTTTTACACCGAGTGTCCAGGAACCCGGTGTAAAAAGTAGACTTTTTACACCGGGTGAGTGCACCCAGTGTAAAAAGTCACCCGGTGTAAAAAGTTAGGTAAAAAGTCTACTTTTTACACTAGGTGTCCAGGCACCCGGTGTAAAAAGTGTTTTTTAAAATCTCACTATACTACTCCATTCATCAGTTCCCTCTCCTTCCTCTCGCGCCCTCCCCCTCATCTCCCCTTCCCTCGTCGCCCCCTCCCCCTCTCTCCTCCTCGCCGGCCCCCCTCCCCCTTGTCCCGCTGCCCACTCCCCTCCCCCTCGTCCCACCGCCCCCTCTTCCCGCTACTCGCCCCCTCCCTCTTCCCCTCCCTCAGCCGCCCCCTCCCCCTCGTCCCCTTCCCTAAACCCTCCCTCACTGTCCCCCTCCCCCTCTCTATCCCTCCCTCTTGCCCCCCTCCTCAGTGCCTCTGCCCTGCCACCACTCCTTCTTCCTTCCTCACTCTCTTAATGTTGAGCTGTTACTGCAACTGTCGCCATCCCAGGTATGTGTTGAATATAAATTTTTAAATTTTATAATGCTTAAGTTTAGTTTTTAATGATATTGGTTGTTGTTGGGAGTGCTGTTAGTGGCTTTATAAGGTCTCAGGTTGTTGCATGTGATTATTATTTAGTTTAAAATTATCAACTTTCTCATGTAAAATTTTCTAAAACTTTTGGGAAGTCCAATTTTTAGGGGAGACTCTGTCGAATTTTTTTTGAATTCATTCTTTCCTCTAATTTGCTTAAATTTAGTTTTTAATGATATTAATTGTTGCTGGGAGTGCTGTTAGTGGCTTCATAAGGCCTCAGGTTGTTGCATGTGATCATTTATTTGGTTTAAAATTGTCAATTTTCTCTTGTAAATTTTTTTTAAAAGTCTTGGGAGATCCAATTTTCAGGGGAGACTCTGCCGAAATTTTTTCAAATCTTAATTTAATTAGGAACTTAGTTTCTTGAAATAGTTTGAAGGTAATAATATTAGTTATATTCTTTAGGAGGTGACACATGGATCGTAGTTGGATGAATGCTAGACGAACAAGTGACGAGTATGATAATGGGGTGAAAGAATTTTGGAATATGCTAAGAAAAATATTGTTGACAATAGTAAAAGTTCTATTGTCCTTATGTTAATTGTTTGAATGAGAAGAGACTAGGTGTTGCCGAAATAAGGGAGCACTTAGTTTGTGATAAGATTTGTAAAAATTATACAATATGGATTTGGCATGGTGAACGATTGAAAAATTATAGTAACACATCTCAATGTATGGGAATTGATAATCTTGATGATGAAGTAGAAATGAATGAAGATCGATTAGGGGACATGATCCGTGATGTTAGGGAAGAGGCTTTTGAACGAGCACATGTGTATGATAATTTGTGCACTGATGCAGAGAAGCCTCTATACCTAGGTGCACTAATTTTAGTTTGTCATCTGGGGTGTTAAAACTAGTTACCTTAAAGGCAAGAGCTAGGTGAAGTGACCAAAGTTTTACATAGTTGTTAGAGTTACTTTAAATAATGTTTCCGAAAGGCAATGCACTACCAAATCATTATTATGATGCCAAGAAGATCTTGTGCCCAATAGGTATGAAGTATAAAAAAATACATGCATGTCCTAATGATTGTGTGTTGTACAGACAATAGCTTGAAGGGGAGAAAAAGTGTCCGAAATGTGAGGCACCATAATACAAAGAGAAGGGGGCTCCTACAAAGGTCTTATGGTATCTTCCAATTATACCAAGGTTTAAGCATTTGTTTGCAAATACTAATATGCAAACAACTTGATGTGGCATGCAAATGAGAGGATATCTGATAGAAAACTTGACATCCAGTCGATTCTCCTCAATGGAAGAAAATTGATCAATTGTTTTTTGAATTTGGAAATGAGCCAAGGAATTTGAGGCTTGGACTTTCTATCGATGGAATGAATCCTTATGGTAGTCTTAGTAGTATACATAGTTCATGGCCTGTTCTTTTGGTGATTTACAATCTATCACCTAGGTTATGTATGAAACGGAAGTACATGATGCTATCCATGTTAATTTCGGGACCAAAACAACTAGGAAATGATATTGATATTTACCTAAGACCTCTGATTGAAGATTTGAAAGTGTTGTGGGAGGTAGGTGTGGAAGTGTTTGATGCAAATCATAAGGAGAATTTTAAGTTACGTGCTATGATCTTTTGTACTATAAATGATTTTCCAGCATATGAAAATTTGTTTGGTTATAGCGTGAAAGGTCATATAGCTTGTCCAATTTGTGAAGAAAGCACAAACTACCATCAACTTCAACATGGAAGAAAGACAATCTACCTTGGCCATCGGAGGTTTCTTAGACGAGATCACCCATATTATAGATTGAAGAAAGCTTTTCATGGTCACCAAGAACACAATGATGCTCCGGATGCTTTGACTGGGGATCAAGTGTATGAACGTGTGAAAAACATTAATATTGTCTTCGGTAAGACTAAAAAGAATACTGGTGCAAAAAGCATATGGAAAAAAAGGTCTATCTTTTTCGACTCCCATATTGGTGCAATCTTGAAGTAAGGTATTGTATTGATATTATGCACGTGGAGAAAAACGTGTGTGATAGTATTATTGAAACGCTTCTGAACATACCAGGTAAGACTAAGGGGTGTGAATGCAAGATTGGATTTGAAAGAAATGGGAATACGGGAAGCCTTACAACCAAGACCAGAAGGTAAATGAACTTATTGTCCCCCAGCCTCTCATACATTGTGCAAATCTGAGAAAACAAGTTTTTATGAGTATTTACATGGAATCAAAGTTCCTTCGGGGTATTCTTCAAATATTATGAAGCTTGTATCTGTGAAAGAGTTGAAACTGGTAGGCTTAAAATCTCATGATTACCATGTCTTGATGTAACAGCTATTATCTTTGACTATTCAAGGCATATTGGAAGAAGATTTAAGACTTACAATAACTAGACTTTATTTCTTTTTCAATGCTATATGCAGTAAAGTTATTGATTCCTGTAAACTGGAAGAGTTAGAACAAGAAGCTTGTACTATCTTGTGCCAACTTGAGATGCACTTTCTTCCTACATTTTTTGACATTATGGTTCACTTAATAGTGCATCTAGTAAGGGAGGTAAAATTGTGTGGCCCTGTTTATTTGCGATGGATGTACCCAGTGAGAGATACATGAAAATACTGAAAGGGTATGTTAGAAATCCATTTCGACCCGAAGCATCGATAGTTGAGAAATATGTTGCTGAAGAAGCTATGGAGTTTTGTTCTGATTACTTGTCAAGTACAGAATTAATTGGACTTCTTAAATCTCGTGATGAGAAAGGCAATATGGTCAAGGCACACGTGGAGTATCAGTGAAGAGCATGAATCATGATGAATTACAAGAAGTACATTTATATATCTTGAATAATATTGATGAAGTTAAAGATTACATGCCTTCTCATAAAGAACTTTTAAAGGCAAAAATATCAAATGAGAATGACAGAACAAAAGTTGTTGAAAGAGTATAATAGGACTTTTGTGAATTGGTTCAAGCAGAAAATTTTGAATGAAAGTGGTGTTTCTGAAACAGTTAAATGGTTGGCTAGAGGTCCTAACTTTGATGTTATATGTTGGAGTGCCTATGATATTAATGGGTATTCCTTTTATACAAAGTCCTTGGATGAGAAGAGTACGGTGCAAAATAGTGGAGTTATGATAATGGCTGAAGCCGTACACTTATCTAGTTCAAAAGATAAGAAACCTAAACTAGCATCCAGGACTTACTTTGGGGTTATTGAAGAGATTTAGGAGGTTGATTATACAAAATTTAAAGTTCCTATTTTCAAATGCAAGTGGGTTGACGTCAATAGTATTCATGATGATAAGTTTGGATTTACAATGGTTGATCTTAAAAAACTAACTTTTGGAGATGAGCCATTTATTATGGTAGACCAAACTAAACAAGTTTTCTATATCCCAGATCCAGTAAATAAAAATTGGTCAATAGCACTTAAAGGAAAAAGGATGATTGATAGTAATGACAATCATGAATCAAATTTTGATATTTCTGAAACTCCTAACTTCTCAAGTGGGCTACCAATTTTGGATGTGGTAGATAAAAAATAGATGATGAACATACCATAAGAAGTGATCATCATGAAGGGATATGGGAGAATATTCCTATATGAATTTAGTTTTGAAATTAAAGTATGTTAATTTAGTTCAATTAAATTTATGTTGTGGGATTGTTTTTCTTAATTATCTTATCTTTGATTATTTTTTTAATTAATTTCATTTATTTGAATTAATAGGAATATGGAGAATCAAGGTGATGACACTCAGAGCCAATCAATTAGTGATGTTGCTCTTAGTGAGGAGCCGAGTCAGGGCACCCTAGTGAGGAGCTGAGTCAGAGCCAGTCTGTGAGGAGGGGGAGACGTGGCAACGATTGAGAGATCTGACATTAAGTAGGAGTGCTGGGCGTTACCAATTCAATTTGACCGAGATGGAATCTGATAGGGCCACATAAAGCCAAGTTTATTAGTTTTCTTGGTCTCTTATTGTGTACCAAGCCTCCTATTGTGTTTGAGGACTGGCCTGATGTGCTAGAATATGTGAAGGAATAGATTTGGGAAAGTATTCAGGTAAATAATTAAAAATTAAAATTTTCTTATGGTTATATATTATTGGGCAATTATTGATTATTATCTTATGTCTTCATTGTAGCTCACATACGATATTCATCTAATCAAGATTATCGACACAAGTTGATTTATTACTATGGAGCACGTTGGAGAAATTTTAAGACTGATCTTGCTAGAAGATATATCTTTGTCGAGGTGCTAGAGGGTCAGGCTCGTCCCAATCCTCTTGATACATACCAGTTCCTTGATGAAGATACTTGGGAAGAATTTGTCAGGATTCGAACTTCTGAAAGGCTATGGTTTGTTGATTTTTAATTTATTTAAGTTTTATTTAGATTTACTTCAACTGTAAAATCTAAAATTCAATTTATTAACAGGAAAAACGAGCTAAAGGGCGAGAAATTGCTCGGCAGAATCAATGCCCCCATACCCTATCTCGTGGAGGTTATGCTAGAACTGATGATATACTGATAGTAGAGAAAAAAAGAAGAGAGAAGAAGAAGCCAAGTCTGATCCTTCCATACTCCTTTCTCCACCACCACCTGTCTCTCGAGAGGAGAAATGGAGATATGGACATCAGTATAAGAAAGGAGGCTACACAAGTAAGACAGCACGGGAGATTGCTGAGAGGATTGTAAGTAAAATTATTATTCCTTGTCCCTTTAAATTTCTATACAATTGTATATATTATTAATTAATATTGTTATTTTTTATTATAGATGCTTTTAAGGAGCAACAAGCCCAAGGAAGCTTCATTCTAGAGGCAAAAATGATATCTTAACAGTTGCTATAAGTAAGCCAGAGCATCCGGGTCATGTGAGGGGCGTTGGATATGGTGTGGGCATTAAGGACTACTTTGGAGCACCTGCACATCCCAATTCAGGAGGTGTAGTGACTAGAGAAGAGCTTGATTACATTGATATCCACTGAAGGCAGCAGACTAAGGATGAGTTGAAGCTTCATTTGCAGCTCGGCTTCTACAAATGAAAGAGCAAATGAAGGAGGAGATGATGAGCATGATGAGCTCACGATAGGAGACAATTGCTGAACCAGTTCATACGTCTCCTGCATTTCATAGTACAAAAGGGAGTAATGTTCTTGAGCGTGTGTCAGAGGGTCTTTCTGGTGACAACATTGGTGAACCATGTAAGATATTTTTAGAAGATCCTGATAAACGCTTGGTTGCTCTTAGTAGCATCTATAGCTTGGGGTCAACCATCCACCACAAGCAATTCAAGATGATCAAGTAAGAGTGGTGGTTACAGATCTAAAAGTGCTAGATGCTTTGGTTCCATTCCCACTGATGAGGTGAAGACTGTGGTTGAAGCTGTTGGCAATTTTATCCTATGGCCCAAGAGACTTGTGAATCTGGTTCAAGCTGTGGTACGAAATTTCATGAATTTTTATTATGTAGCAACTTCCTAATATATGTTTTTTATTAACTATTTCTTGCTTTTTATTATGTTAGAAGCTTTCCTCACCGAATCTCCCAAGCTTCCACAACCCTCGTTGACTCCGCATCAGCGAATAATCTTAATGGCATATGATTTATCATTCAAATTCAAGAGTTTAGAAATGGATTCGGAGGTTGGGGTAAGAAAGACATGATAGTGACAATTGAACGGAAAGATTTGGTTTGCTTCTGTCAAATAATTAGCTTACCACACCACACATTGAACTATTTATGATGTAAGTATATTTGTCTTTAATATAATTGCATTGTTGTAAGTAAACTTAATCATCAAGTTTAGTAAACTAATATAATTGCATTGTTGTAGGTATCTTCATCATTTGTGCATTACATCGGGCAAAGGTGATAAGTTTGGATTCCTTTGCCCTCATCACATGACAGAGAAAGGTAATACTCCAGAGTTAAGGGCCAGCGTACCTCCAGCAGAGAATATGTGAAGTCAAAAGGATGTTTTTATGGTCCATATGTGCACTCGTAAGGATCAATTTATAATTAATAGTTTTTTAATATGGATTTACTTTAACCGTATCATATTTAGTAGGGACCATTGGTAGTTATTTGTTCTTTCAATGAAGAGCAACACTGTCGTCTTTTTATGCTCCCTCCATTACAAACTTGGGAAAGAAATGAAGAAGACGATAGACTTGTAAGAATACTTTTTAAACTATTTAATTTAATTTTTTTTGAATATTTTTACTAACTTGGTAATTTTGATCATAGGGCAATGAGAATATATCAAAATGTAGTCTTATAAAAGCATGGACATGAGCTCAAGGATCCCACATGGATTGAGCCAAAGGTGATGCTATACTTTATTAATATGTTCAATTATTAAGATTTCTTATAATTTATGATTTTTTTTATACAGAGTCATAGACACCTGGTGAGGACGAACTTGTGGTCTATATGTCATGAGACAGATGCTCAATATTATCCATTAGCATGACCGAATTTACAAAGAGGTAAATATATTTTTTAAAAATTTTATTTTATTATGTTATTTGAGATTGATTAATATGCCTATTTTATGAATCAAATTTTAGATGTTCGACAATTCGGATGCATTTTCTGAAGCTGAAATTGAAGATATCCGCATACGTTGGGCAATTATTTTGTGGAGAACTTGTGAGGTTTTTGTTACTTTTAGACATG
>NW_026555340.1:16628032-16675556 GCF_029017545.1 Prosopis cineraria | reverse complement strand
ATATATCATAAATACTTCTTCAAAGTTGTTATTTTTTATAAGCTTTAAAACTGTTATTTTTACTTGTAAAAGAAGAAGAAGAAGAAGAAATCATAAAAATTTTGCCTGTATTTAAAAGAAAGAATGTCATCTAAGGCCCTCTAAAAAAAATTTATTGCAATAAGGGCTCGTAGGTTTAGCATTTGATATTGTCTTGTTAAAACATGCATATATTGTTATTAGAAGTTGAATCTTAACTAGATTTAACTTCTAACAATATTTATGTATTTTTATAAGATAATAATCGATGCAAAACTTATGAATTTTTTATGTAATAATTTCTTTGAGAGTATTTTAAATGTCATTCTCCCTATTTAAAAATGAGGGAAAGTATTAGGTAAGGCGGTATGCACCTCCTCCAATTTTGTTGTCATCTAAAGCGACACAAAAATCTTGAAGAGGGCTTGGATCATAGCAAAGTGAAGGAGATCAAAGCCAAAGCCGAGAGAGCAACGAAGGAGCTCACTAGGATTCCACTCTCATATTTCTCTCTCAATAATTCTTCTCTGTAAATTGTATGCTATGTGTTGTGTGTATGTTGTGAGTATTATGGGTACATTCATGTGTTATTTATAACTAGAGCTAGCAGCCGGCATTATTGAATCGGTAACGAACATTGTAATATTTATTAATTTACATTAATTGATGACTGAGCTTTATTCCTTAACGAATACACCTACCTAGGCCACTTTTTCCCAATGACCAGACTTGGCCGTCAACGTCACTGCATATGTCTCATTGAGCTTCATTATCGACTCTACCCACTTTCTCTACTTGCTATTATATTGCTTACTGGTTCTTAATATAAAATTAATTTAATAAAATTTCATGTTTATTAATGAAAAGGTAATTATATCCTTAATTATAATTTTTGAAACCATATTTATATTCTTAATTTTTTTAAAAAATGAATCCTTTCAATTTTATCCATCTTTATAATTAACAACTATAATAAATAATGTCTATAAATAAAATTAGTCTAATTGATAAAGATTTAGTTTATAATTTACAAAATTGTGAGATCAAATTTCTCTACCAATGTGAGGACCTTGTTAGTAAGTAATTTATAAATAATTGGTATGTAAGTAACTGAGCTCCTAGGACCTATTTCACCTAAATTTTTGTTTATCAAAAGGAATGGTTGTCTACAATTCAAATTATAAAATAAATAACCAAGGGAACCATTAAAAAATAAATTAATTATTTTCATTATGCCTTAGATTAAGAAACAAATAAAAAGGCTTTATAAAGTATGCCTTGCTTTAGGGACCATGAAAGTATTTTATTAGTCCCCCTTATAAAATTATAGGGCATTTTTGTAAAGTACTCTTAGTGCTTAATATAAAATAAACTTAACCAATTTTGTGCTTATCAAGAAAAGTTAGTTATATACTTAAAATTGTAAAAAAAACTAAAAAAATTTCAATTGCACTCTTCTTTGCAATGATAACTATACTAAATTATTGTTTAGAAATTCAAGCCATAACAATTTAATAAGAATAAAATTCATTACTCTAATTTTTCCTTATATTAAGGATGAACAAAAGCTTTCAAAGTTTGCCTTATATTAAGGATAAAAGTGATTATTTTATTACTCTCCCCTATAAAATTATAGGGCATTTTGTAAACTACTCTCGATCCTTACTATTAAGATAATAGTTATATCCTTAAAATTGTTAACAAAATCTGTAACTTCTCAATTTTTCTTTTTTTTTTTTCAATTAATAAGTATAATACATTTTTGTCTAAGAATTCAAACCACAATAAATAAACAAGGGATAAAATTGAAAAAAAATTAATTACTCTAACTTTACTTTATATTAAGAATAAAAAAAGCTTTCAAAATTTGTCTTATATTAAAGACTAATGAAAGTAATAGGTTCAAAAGATTAGGTATTTTTGGATTTTGAAGACATAATTAATAGTTTTTTAAACACTAATTAACTGATTGTTTGAGGACGTAAATTAATTAAAAATACCTTATGATTTCAAACTTGTAAATATTTGGGAACCAACGTGAGGGAGGGGATTAATGTTGAGATTGATCAAGAGGGAGCATAATTGAATTGGTAATAAAGATTACGTAATTTAATTGATCATTAACTGACTTAGTCATATTTTTTAAAAAAGTCCACAACCTCCCAAGGTCCTTTTTCCTTTTCCATTGATCAAACTCGATTTTTGCTCCACATCAACATCACAGAACATGTTTCACTAAATGCGTTATACCCATTTCCTCTCACTTGCTCTTTAACTTATTATTTATTTATAATGACAATGATATATCACAATATACGCCGCGCGAGACCGTCGTCGCTTGCATTTGGCCTTAGGGTTCTTTCGACGATGACTTACCTCCTTTTGTCTCTTGTTTTTCAGCTATTTTTTTTTTTTTTTTGGTTATTGGCACAGTCTTCACTTGTGTGGCTAACTTTTCCACATGAGTTGAAGCAGATGATGAGATTATCAAACTGATTCCCTCATACATCACCATAAACATTTCCCACATAAACTCTTCATTCTAACAATGCATGGGAAGAATAAGAACCCTGACCCATAAAGCTGACGTTTTGAGCTGATTTGTGAACGGGTTAAAGTTTGGACCCCATCTTTGTTGACCAAGGCAATGACCATATAACACTTTAGGGCCCATCACTAAAGACTTTTGTTTTTGGTACAGTTAATTTAACGTAAGGTAATAAAAATCAAACCAATTATTAAATGGCAGTGATTTAACAATTAATTTTCTAACCAAATGATGACAGATTTAGGGGGCACAAGCACCCACGTCACAAAATTTTTAGACAAATGCCTTATTTTTACTTGTGAAAAAAATGCTAAAGCAAACTCTTGCCTCACCTATTACGTAATTTTGTATTTTGGCCTCACCATAAAGTTGTTTTTGGATCCTTCCCCAGCAATTAAGGGTCAACTCAAAATCAAATCGGTTGAGATTAACATAATATATTTAAATTTAAAGATACACAACTATTCGTATTTAATTATGAGAAATAACATAAATAACTTGAGTCAACCTCTAAACCTGTTTGGGTTAACCGGGTTAACCAATTCACAACCTCCCCCCCTTTCACCTCAACAATCATACCAGCCTGGTTACCAGTTCACCAGGTTACCAGTTCAACTGGTTGGTCCAATACCATGGTTTCACATTAAATGCTATGAAGGTGAAGTAGTTATTCTCAAAATCAATCAACTCAAAATTACACACACACACACACACACACCACATTTTGGCGAGTTTGTCTTTCATCTCAGATAAATACATCTTTTTTCCTAGGTGTATTTTTGTCCTTAAAGTATTTTTTGAGGAGCACCCAACACGTTGATGTTTTTGTTGCAGCAATTTTGCTCTTAACGCTATCAAAATGGAGTATTTTTGCCCTTTCCGTCAAATTTCCAACATTAACATCAAACATTGACTGTTTAAAACATTTTACGTAAGGGAAAAAATGCATTGTTTTGATAACGTTAAGGGGAAAATTGCTCCAACAAAAATGTTACGGTATTGGGTGCTCCTTAACAAATATTTCAAGGACAAAAATGTACATTTACCCTAATTACTATCCACATGGTCAAAAACCTGAACTGTGTCAAAATCAAACCCGGATAAAGTAACAAAAAGAAGCAAGTGTAATGATCAGACCATCCTTTGAAGGTTATAAACTATTTTCTGTTGTTCCTCATACCACTTTGGTACACCTTGGGACTCATGCTGAAGCCATAATCTAAATAACTCTTTAAAGTCTTGTTCTATAGTTTTTTCTTCTTTGTCAATGAGTTTGGCCTTGTAGGATATTCTTTTGGGTCAATTTAATTCCTCAGTCTTAATTTCTTCTCACTCTATGTATTATCTCTTTCATTGGAACATCTTGATCAACCAAGGCCCCTTGCATGACGTACAACTTCTTCATTAAGTTTTTTGGTGCTTCGATCATATCAGGACATCCTCTCTTTGATGAACGAAATATATACACACTCCATCTCCAGGAATGTTAGAGGATGTCAAACCACTAACCCTAGCTAGCATACCATCTCTCTCTCTAACTTTCTCACTCATCTCTCACATAGAGTAATTTATCTTCTTTCTTCTTTGTTGGCTTCTTTCAAATCAATTTAGAACAAGTTGAATTAGCCAAAAACCAATGGAACCATTGAACTGAATGAACCAGTAAAATTATTCATTTGTATTTCACTTAAGTTTTTTTAAGAATTTAAACCATATTTTTATAGTATTCAAACTCTCAAGTTGCCTCTATGAGTTTAACATTCTTACATTTATAATTTATCAAATCGTGTCAATTCACTCATAAACTCAAACTATATACTAACTTGATTAAACTCACGAGTTTATCTCTGACTTTATCGTTGTTATGTTTTTAACTTACAAAGTTGTGTCAACTAATTTATAAACTTAGACCAGATGCAAGCTTAATTAAACTTATTAAACTTGTCAATTTTTTATTCATTTTTTTGAGTTGAGTGAGTTAAGTATATATTGTGAAGAATTAAGTTCGTAAAAATTATAAGACCTGATTTAAAAGAAAAAAATTGAAATGCAAAAACTAATATTAAGGTATTTTTAGTTTTTTAGTATCTAATTAATGAGTTTTTATTTCATAAATACCATTAATAAATAAATCTCTTAATTTTTCACCTTTAAGTGAGTTCTAACTCTCTATTAAATAAGAGCTAACATGAGAAAATGGTATCATTTTTAAGACAGTTAGCTAACTTATGGGGTGTAATTAATTTAGTTAAAAATGACTTATAATTTTTAAGACAATATATGCTGCGCGAGACCATCATCGTTTGCATTTGGCCTTAGGGTTCATGCGACGATGTCTTACCTCCTTTTGTCTCTTATTTTTTAGCTTTTTTTTTAGTTATTGGCACAGTCTTCACTCGTGTGGCTAACTTTTCCACATGAGTTGAAGCAGATGATGAGATTATCAAACTAATTCCCTTATACATCACCAGAAACATTTCCCACATAAACTCTTCATTCTAACAATGATTAGGGAGAATAAGAACCCTGACCCATAAAGCTGAAGTTTTGAGCTAATTTGTGAATGGGTTAAAGTTTGGACCCCATCATTGTTGACCAAGGCAATGACCATATAACACTTTAGGGCCCATCATTGGAGACTTTTGTTTTTGGTACAGTTAATTTAACGTAAGGTAATAAAAATCGAATCAATTATTAAATCGGTCAAGGCAGTGGTTTAATAGTCAATTTTCTAACCAAATGATGACAATTTAGGGGGCACAAGCACCTATGTCAATTTGACGTAAAGGAAAAATGCATCGTTTTGATAACGTTAAGGGAAAAATTGCTCCAAGAAAAATGTTATAGTGTTAGGTGCTCCTTAACAAATATTTCAGGGACAAAAATGCACATTTACCCTAATTACTATCCACATGGTCAAAAACCTGAACTATGTCAAAATCAAACTCGAATAAAGCAGCAAAAAGAAGCGAGTGTGACGATCAGACCGTCCTTCGAAGGTTATAAACTATTTTCGATTGTTCCTCATACCACTTTGGTGCGCCTTGGGACTCATGCGGAAGCCATTCTCTAAATAACTCTTCAAAGTCTTGTTCTATAGTTTTTTCTTCTTTGCCGATTAGTTTGGCCTTATATGATATTCTTTTGGGTCAATTTAGACTCCTCAGTCTTAATTTCTTTTCACTCTATGTATTATCTCTTTCATTGGAACATCTTGATCAACCAAGGCCCCTTGCATGACGTACAACATCTTCGTCAAGTTTTTTAGTGCTTCGATCGTATCAGGACATCCTCTCTTTGATGAACAAAATATATACACACTCCATCTCCAGGAATGTTGGAGGATGTCAAACCACTAATCCTAGCTAGTGTACCATCTCTCTAACTTTCTCACTCATCTCTCACATAGAGTAATTTATCTTCTCTCTACTTTGTTGGCTTCTTTCAAATCAATTTAGAGCAAGTTGAATTAGCCAAAACCAATGGAACCATTGTACCAAATGAACAAGTAAAATTTATTCATTTGTATTTCACTTAAGTTTTTTTTAAGAATTTAAACCATACTTTTATAGTTGTCAAACTGTCGAGTTGCCTCCTCGAATTTAACATTCTTACATTTCTAATTTACCAAATTGTGTCCATTCACTCATAAACTTAAACTATATACAAACTCAATTAAATTCACGAGTTTACCTCTAACTTTATCATTGTTATGTTTTTAACTTACAAAGTTATGTTAACTAATTTATAAATTCGCACCAGATGCAAGCTTAATTAAACTTCTTAAATTATTCAATTTTTTATTTTTTGATCTGAACAAGTTAAGTATATATTGTGAAGAATTAAGTTCGTAAAAATTATAGGATCTGATTCAAAGAAAAAAATTGAAATGCAAAAACTAATATTAATAAAAAAGAAAACAAAAATATCAAAAATATGTTCCCATATTTTAAAATTTTTATGTTTTGTATATAATAATTTATCAATATAAATGGATTTAATTTTAATAATTTATATTTTTAATATATTTAAATTAAATTACGATCATATTTAATGACTATTTATTAAAAGTGGTAAACTCTTATGAGTTTAAAATTCATGTTTAGGATATGAGTTTACTTAAACTTGTGAGTTTAATAACTTTACATATTTATAAGTTATATTTTATGCAAATCTAAGCATTATAAATATTAAAAAAATATCAATAAGATAATTTGCAAGAAAAGTACAGAAAATATAAATTATAGAATATGCATATGCATTATAAAATTATTACATCACAAAAATATTTTATTGTTGTTTTTTGTCCTCACTCACTTTATTTTGAAATTGATTTTTTTTCATATATTTTTGTTATTTTTATCTTTCTTATTTAAGATAGTTAACCTATAATTAATTTTAAAAAAATGATATTAAAGGATCAAAAGATTGAATTCAACTTAAATACATACCAAAAGATTTGGAATTGCCATTGAAATTCGAAATAAAGACAAGCTAAAGATTGAAATTGCCACAGCTGAAGGGTTGTCAGAACAAAATATATAATCATAAATGTCAATAATAAAAGCAAATCATAAACTCATGTGAAAAAAAAAACATACACGGATAAGATTTATTTTTATTTCTAAACTTTTTTTAAAAAAACGCTAAACAACATGTACTAAACAAAGGAGACCACATAAACCACAACCCATACAACCCGCCCGTACCCTTGCAAAATGGGTGGGATTCTAAGAGAAAAAATGTGCAGGCTAAGTTTATGAGTCAGCCCGCATCAATTTTTAACCGGCGGCTGCCCGTGCTGCCCGTATATAGGTCCCTAATCAGTTTTTTCAATATGTAGGACCTAACTGTAACTGGATCTGAATATTTAGTTTTCACGGAATTTGTTCCCTTAATTTTAAGTCGTTTGACGACGACGACGACGACTTTATGTTCTTACTTCGGTTGTCACCCCTCTTTGGTTCTCTAAATACTTAAGAGGGTGTTGGTGCGGGTGCCGCACTGTCACTAGAGATAAGAAGAATTGTGAGATTAAGAAAAAGCTATCGTTGGGGATCGAACCTGCAACAGCCGGGACTACTCGCCGCGTAATACAACTCATTCGCTACAGGTCCGACTTCTGAGCATAATCATGTCGCTAGATTATTGTGGTCTGAACCAGCTCTGAAATTTGAAAATACTTCTCCTTAACCGGAAGCCGATGGTGGATTGGATTCTCTCGACTTATTGCCTCGGCGTCGTTATGGCAGCTTGACCTCTTGGCCTGAATAGTGTAATTGATGCCTTTTGTTCAAGAATTAAAGGAGTCGAACTTGTATGTATGGCAGCTCTTGTCTATTTTGAGAGGCCTTTTACATCTGCAACTCTACGGATGATTTGGAAAAGGAAAAGCAATCGAGGAATTTCTAAAGATCCTGGAAAATGAACTAAACATGACAATATGAAGAATATATCACTCACAGTAAGAGACCCAGCATCTAGTTTACATTATGCTGACTTTCGGACGAGCTAAACACTTCAAGAGACACCTGACACTATATACATAAAACATGATGCTTCAGCACACCCTTAGTGCATCCCCTATGTTCACACACACACACACACACACACAGTTATATGTCTTTTATTGGAGAGACATAGCTGGATGACACTCCCATTTTCATTTGCGGAATCCAAACTCAGAAACCAGAAGGGCCAGAGTCTTTGACAATTGTCACGGGGCAAGCGGCGTATGTGGTAACATAGCTGGTCACACTCCCCAGCAAAACCCTATATTTAGTCCAATTCGATAAAATGAACGAATTAAAAGGTAGTTGTTTTATCATCAACAATTCAAGAGACACCCTTGACACTACATACATAAAACATGATGCTTCAGCACACCCTTGATGCATCCCCTATGTTCATATACATACATACATACATACATACATATATATATATATATATATAGAGAGAGAGAGAGAGAGAGAGTCATATGTCTGTTATTGGAGACACATAGCTGGATGACACTCCCATTTCCATTTGCAGAATCCAAACTCAGAAACCGGACGGGCCAGAGTCTTTGACAATTGTCACAGGGCAAGCGGCATTTGTGGTAACATAGCTGGTCACACTCCCCAGCAAAACCCTATATTTAGTCCAATTCGATAAAATGAATGAATTGAAAAAAAAAAAAAAAGTTGTTTTATCATGAACAATTCAATTTGACTGTTTGACAGCATTGTCAATACATGTAATTTAATCGTACCAAACAGCCAAAGAAACAAGAGAATGAAGATTAACATATCCCAGATGGAAAGGCCAAAAAGGGGGAAGAAAATACAGAACCTCTGAATGAGACCCAGGCCTCTGCTGCCCATGACCAAAACGTCCAGCTTCAAATCCTCGACGGACTCGCAGATCTTCTCTCTTGCATCCCCCCAATATAGCTTTGCCACCACCGTCACCTGCATCCAAATCCGATCAACCTCTTTGACTCAAATTCTCAATCCCAGAAAAAAACAAAAAAAAGAGGGAGAGAGAAAGACCTGCTTCTGTCTGCAAGCAGTGTCCAGCAGATCCAACACCTCGGCATCGGTCTCCACTTCATACTTGCTCATCACCTCCTTATCACCAAACTCTGACAGCGGGATCAGCGCTGAAAGGCCAGGACCCCGGCCCCCCAAAAGAATTATCAGAATCGTTATGACGATCTTAGAGATTTAATTGAGTTGGTGAGAAAAGCAGAGGGCTTACGTGAACCAGTGGTAGACCAGAGAAGATTTCGGGATTCATCGCCCTGGGAAGGCCTGACATGGATGATGAATACGGAATCGCCCTTGTCTAGCAGATTGTCGATGCCCCATTTCAGAGCCAACTTGCTTCCTTTTGAGAAATCCATGGCCACCCCTATTTTCCTGTCACTCGTCATCATTGCTCTCTCTATACTGGACGATTTCCACGCTTCAGACCTCGGAATTAGCTTTGTGGAGAAGAGTTTTATTCAGAGTTCAGGCCTTCGCGGCCCTGAAACAACCCTTTTTCCCCAAAAAATCAAATTGTGATCTGACTTCTGACCTACAAGCCTGCAACCCTAGTTGGTTTGCCTTTCAGACACGGCTTCAAATTCAATTCGGCTTCGCAAGGTGCTCATAAACTTCTAGAAACTATTTGTTTATGCATACTAGCTAATAATATAGACAACATACATCATCACCTGACATTCTACAATTTTCTATGGATGGCCAAAAAATAAAAAATAAAAAAAAATTCTATCAAGCAGTTCGAATTTTAATTTGAGTTACTTTTGTTCAAAATCCTCGTAACCTTCAATTTTATTCCATTTGTGTGACCTGTGATCGTATAGTACTTATTGAAATTTAAAAAAAAAAAAGTGTATGCAATCATAATTTTAATGACGCATTCAGATAAATACAGGGAAAATATTTAACACTTGTTTTTATCTTGTATGCCTGATTTCAAATTGATCACCTCTGTGTCTTGATTGATCGAAGGATGCGGTTCGAAGTCAATATGATAAATAATTTTCATGTGCAATATGTTGATGATTTTTATTTTTAGCATGAGAGGAGCACAAAGCCACTTTGGAGTGGCTTCAGTTTGACTTTAGTTCACTAAATTAATGGAAAGAGTCGCCTCCTTGGTTCAACTTTCCAGCCGAAGCTGTCGCGTCCCACGGTCAACCTTGGTCTCCCATTTACTCCGCTAAGTTTCCTTCCCTTTGTTCCCTCGCAGCCCTGCCACTCATTCCTCTCTCCCACACCGTCAACGACGTCGGCTCCTCTGTCTTTCCATGGGCTTCGCTTCTCCTAGAGTCGTGCCATTCTGTTCTTCTGCATCATCTCGCCGTCAACACCTTCGTCTTCTCTTTTCCAAGTTTGTCGATCCGGTTTCCTCCGTTCTGTTTCCTTTTATCGTGCTCGTGTCTTCCACTTCTTCAATCTCGTGCCATGATGTTCGTCCCAAGTTCATGTTTTCCACTCCTAGTGTCGATTCTGTTTTCTCCATCCTGAGTTATGCATTCTCCATAGGTCTCTTCTCCATCCACAATTACCTGAGTTTTTTTTTTTTTAAAAATCCATAACAGGTCTCTGGCTGAGCTCAGTTTTGCCTTTCATTGTCTTTTTCACTGCTATTGTTAGCGTCCTTGACTCGTAGTTTGTTTGCACTGGGATTTCTTCTGTCATCGGTGTGATTTCTTTTAGTTTTTGTAGCTTGCGCATTTACTAAGAGCCTGAGAATCACCCTCTAATTGAATTTGTCTCTGTCGATTGTGCTGGTCTATATGCAATGCTGAGTTTGTCCTATCTTCTCACTCGACTCTCGTTGTCAATTAATCGAGAAGAATCAAGGCATCGGTGGTGTCCTGGTTCCACCTTTAACAATAGATTTTCTTCGCAATTTATAGGGTCACAGTAAAACGAGAATGATTTTATCATCTGAAAAGGCAATTTGGCAGGCACATAGAACAAGATAAGAACGGCATATATAGAGTCTAACTCTAAGCCTAAGTTCACCGTCAGGCATTAGCAGGGAGTATATTAACATCTATGGAACAAAGAGTAATTAAGTATTCAACGGAAGATGGGAACAGGGGGGATACTGGATACATATACTAAAATAAGAAACATGACAGCACACGCAGGTCATAACATATGATGGAGTCAGTCACCGCCTTCAATTTCGAGAACCCTGACGTTAGGGCGAGCGGATTGTAGTTTGGGAACGGTGACGCGCAGAACCCCGTGGTTCATGGAGGCCTTCAACTGTTGGAGATCCGCATCCTCTGGGATCTTGAACCTGCTCATGAAATTGCCGCTCTCCAAGCTCACCTGCAGCATGCGGTCGTCCTGAAGCTCCACCAGCACATCCTCGTCGGCGAACCTAGGAAGCACCACCTCCAACACGTGTCCTCCGGAGCTCTCCCTCCAGTCGAGACGGGAATTCACGCGCCACCCAAACCCCAAATCAAAATCATGGCCGGACACGGCCCAAGAGAAGGGAAAGGGCATATCACTGAGCAGCCTGTCCATGGGATCCCACAACGATGAACTGGAGTTGGAATTGATCGGCACCAACGACATCCTCACTTTCCTTGTTTGTTTGTCTTGGCTTGCAAGCTCTGCAGGTGGTATTAGTATTATAGTATTGGTGCTCGAATGTTCTAGCGACAATAAACGATGAAAAGCTTGCTTGGCATGCTAATGCTCGAATGTTCCAGAGTCGATAAAGCGATTGAGGAACTGTTTGAAATTATTTTTATTTTATTATTTTAAAAATTAATATTTTATCAAATATGTTTTGGAAATAAAAGAATTATAAAAATATATATATTTTTCATTCTTTTTCATTTTTCAAAATAATAATTTCAAAATATCTTAAAATTATTTTTATTTTTTTATTCTTTAAAATAATATTTTATTTTTTATTTTTTAAAACACTTTTTAAATATATGTTATTAAACAAATTTTTTTATTTTTTATTTTAAATGATAGAAAACTGTTCTTGAAATAAATTATCAAATATGCTTTAAGAGCTTGTTTTGTTTTGGAATAGTTTTCTGTTTCTTTAAAAATCTTTTAAAGAATTAAAAAAACTAAATGTTATTATGGGTAATAGAATAAAAAATAAAAAATATCTTTTAAATATCTTAAAATTATTGTTTTAGAGAGTAAAAAATATAAAAAACATATGCATTCATTATTATTTTTTTAAAACATGTTTTATAAAATATCAGCTTTTAAAATAATTTTAAAAAAATCCTAAATTTTTTTTAATAACGGAAAAAACTAATTTCCCCTACCCTTCTCTTGATGTTTTGTTTTCTTTTTATAAATTTTGATATCTTCTGTCTATTCTAACTTCTAAGGCCTTCTTCGGGCCTAATGAAAGCTCAATTTCAATACCACGTTATGCCATCATTCTAGTTTTCATGTTTTTGTGTTTACTTTTTAGACCTGCTAGCACCGTAGTCGCAGCCAACCTTTTCTTTCTTTGTTTTCTTTTTTCCAGCCAACACGCAGCCCTACTTTGAAGAGCCGTGTTGTGTGTAGATGGATCAAGACCGGTTTGGATTTAAGGAAAGTTGTATTAAAATTTAATATAAGAAAATTAATTATTATAAAATTCATTAATAATTAACATAAAATTATTTTATTATAAATGATCTTATATTAATTGTTAATGAACTTTATAGTAATTAATTTTTTTATTTAAAATCTGTATATCATTTTTTTTTGTTGAATTTAGCCATTATTAGGATGTACACAGATGGCACAGTGCTAAATTCAACTTGTGAGCCAGCCTGTGCGAGCTAATGTAACATCCTAAATTTTTAGCTTAGAAGTTCAAGAATATGCCAAAATTCAGTAAGTTACCAAGCCTGAGTAATCAAAAGTCCTTAAAGTGATTTAAAAAGGAAGAATGGTTCTTAGGGACCAAATAGTAAATTTAAAGTTTTTCTTGGGTAGAAGTGTAATATTTTTACAGACTTCAAGGAAGTGTTTAGAACTAAGAAATGAGCAGCTTGAAGTCTAAAAATATCCAAATAGGCTAAAAAAAATAAATAAGGTCAAAGAGGGCAACAGAAATATCTAAGATTAGTTTTAGAAAATAATCAATAAAGTTGCTGGATTAAATAGAAGTAATGTTATTTGATAAATTTATCCTTATGTCCTAAGTCTTCTAGAGAAAAATTATAATTAGATTCTAAGGATCATAGCAGATTCAAAAAGGGCTCAGTGAGATCATAGTTAGATCTCATAGTCGTAATAGACCTAGTAGAAATTTACTGAGCCATAGTATATGCGATAGTTCTCTAGGAAGATGATGGTTCAAGATGAGTTTAAAATACCAAAACCTCTTAAATTTGGCTAATTATTATAGAGAGAGTATCTTTGATTTTTTTTCTTAGATAGCTCAACTACTAACTAGGCTAAGAAAGGAAAGAGAAGAAAAACGAATAACAGTAATAGCTTATCCAAAGTCAAATAGTAACTATTAATATTCAAAGTTAATTATATGTAATTAAATATAATGAGAGTATGAATAAGTATCTAGCTTTAAAAATAAACAAAAGCGAACGTTAACCCTGAAATATCACGCTCAATCGGGGTTAAAGTGTAATTTTTAAGAGTTTTGGGTTTTTAAGTGTAATTATAAAAAATTATCCAAAATTCATGAAGAATTAAAGGAAATTGGTTTATAAAAAGGAATAAATATTTGGATGAATTATGTCAATTTTATTGATTAGGAATTTCTTAAAAGAATTTACAATTTAAATTGCATTAAGTTAAGATAATATCAATTTTTATTATGTCTAAAAGTTAATTTTAACAAGAGCCCTTTTTTTTTTGAGTACAAGGCCACAGTGAAAACTGTGCAAAAAGACTAAAATCTAGTCATATCAGAAGCCATGAGGATTATACAATCAGTAGGCGGATTGATAAAGATAAAGGTATCAAAATCTTCATAAGGAGTCTTGTGAGCCAGGAGATCAACGCAATTATTTGCTTCCCTGTAGATGTGGTCAAATATAACAATCCAATCTCTCATAGAGAAATCTATAATATTTTTGACAATTCCAGAGAGGGGGTGAGAGTCACAGCATCCGTTGTTAATGAGTGATAGAGCTTCTAGAGAGTCAGAGTGGACATTAATTTTAGTGAGCTTCTCATTCCAGCAGAGTTTAAGGCCTTCTAAAATTGCATATAGCTCGGCTGTAGTAGTGGGGTAATAACCAAGGTTCTTGGAGAATCCTTTAATCCATTTACCCTTGTCATCTCTAATAATGCCTCCACATGAAGCAGCACCATAAGTATTGATAGAGCCGTCCACATCAAGTCTAACCCATCCAAGTTCAGGTGGACTCCATTTAGCTTCATTTTGAGCTCATTTTGGAGGGAGTAGTGACGTCAAGTTAGATCTGAAATGGAAAAAGATGGCAGGCATTTACATGGTCCGAAATTGATCAAAATATCAGTTAGAATAAAAATGATAAATTAGATATTTTGAAATTCAAATATTATCAAAATTGGTTTAATCTTCCACTAAAACACCATCACACCCATTTCCTCTTCCTCATTGCATCATTTCGGTTAGATGAAGGAGAGAGAAGAGAGAGAAATTGCAAGCTTCTTCCATGAACTCACATGAGAAGTTTAGAGAGAGAAAAGAAAAATCAACCAAAATGACCCTTAAAACTACATTTCTACCTCAAAATCTCTTCACAAAAGTTTTTCCTCTCATCAAGAGGAATATTTATGGCTTTAGTTTTTTAAGAAGATGAGTTTGGAGATGGCATAGATGGAGGAAGTAGTGAAGAAGCAAGAATAAGTTAGTGCATTGAGAAGATGAATGGAAGAGCTTCTTTTTGAACTATTTTTCGTAATTTTTGTTTGAGTTTTCATGATTATGAGATGGTGCCATGTTTTTTCAGAGGTGATAAGGGTTGATATTTTGATGATTATATGATAGAAAAGAGCTTAGAAATGGTCATAGAGATGTTACCTATTGATTATTAATGAATGGTAGCTTGATTTCAAGTTTGATTTAATTTTTGGATGGCCAATTTTCAAGAGAAATGCTGCCAAGTTTTCCAAAGAATTAAGCGATGATTAGTTAAGCATTTAAATTTATAAAATATAATTTAGAACCTAGCCTTGAAACACATATATATGAAGTATGAAAATAGCTTGAAAGAAACCATAATTTAGGGTCTCAATGACCCATAGTTACTGTCAAGGATGGTTTAAAGGGAAAGAGTTATAATTGGTCAAATTTAAGTTTAAAAATGAGTTCCTTATGAAAAATTGAGTGGGAAAATGTTGGTATGAAAATTTTATGTCAAAGGAAAAGTAAAGTAAAAAATTAAGATAATGAAAGTAAGAATTAAAAAAGAAAGAGTAAGTTATCATTTATTGACAATGTGATTATTGGCTCTAACAATTGTCATAAATATTCTATGGCAAATATTGAGAGTCAATGAGTGTTATGGAAAAGGAATTGGAGGTTTGGTCATGGGGAATAAAATGAAAGTAAGGAAAATAAAGAAGAAATAGTAAAGCCAAAAGGTAGTAAATTTACCATTCATTACATGCTTGGTATTTATGCTTGTATGATGATATGTATGATTAGTTTCTTTGATTTTATGAATCATGTATGAATGTTTGAAACTCTATTTTTAAGTGTTCCATGGTCCAATGTATGATGCATGAGCATGTAACATGTCAATATATTAGTTATGAAGTCATGTAATGCAAGTATATGTTATGTACAAAACTTTTGCCTTGTATTCTTGAATGATATTATTTACTACTAAGGTTCTCTCGAATGTCATTACCATTGACTAGCCATGTTAGGTTATAAGCTTCTAAAGGAAGAGCCAGAGCAAGAAGTAAAGGTAAGTAGATTAGGAAAAATTATTTTTTCTATGGCATTACTTTAATAGAAATGAGAAATGTATAAATAAGCCTATAAGCTATGTAAATTTATGATGAGGATTTGGTATGTAGAAGTGATATGTGTCGATGTATGATGGCCAATTTAAAGTCCTAAACTGGCCTTGAAATCATGATTTTAATATGCATGATTGGGATGTCTAGCTTAGGCTCTTTTCAAAGGAGGGTTACTGTTTTATTATTTAACATATAGCAACCCATATCCAATGCTCATGATAATCCTTATGATAAAACTAGACACATAGAGATTTCTAAAAAGTCCTAAACCAAATCATTTGGACATGTATAACTTGAGTTACAAATTTTTCAAGTTATACAGATTCTGTCAAAGGAACAGAGCATATTTAAAAAAATGAATAAATTGTGCCATTTGGAACTAAAAAGGGTTTAAAATGTATTCTTATCACTTACACGACTTTAATATGTTTCAAGAGAATTTTAGAGCATCCTTATCTGAATTTTCTAGATTTAGTTATGGATTTTCAAAATTTAGTAAAAATTCTAAACTTACTAAATAAGCAATAACCTGACAAATAATTTGTGAATTTTAATTTATGGGCTTCAATTTCTATTTTGCCTAAACCATATCGCTCCCAATTGCATAAGGAAAGTTTTAAAAATTAGGATTTGATAACTAGCATTTTGGTGTATTGGGTTGGGCCAGCTCGCCAGATAAAATGGGTTGAAAAATCCCACCCAACCAATTGACCGACGAGCTGGCAAACCAGCGAGCTAGCCCACAAAACACATACAAATATTTGAAAAAAAAAAATCTAAAATGTATATAGCATAAACTTATATACATTTAAAATTGTTCTTTTCATACTCTAACAAGTGTTAATATCCATACATATTTATGTCTCTAATAACTCTTTCTTTTTTATTTTTTTCTTCATTTTATATTTTAATATAAATTAAAATGTGTGTGTTTTGCTTTTCACTGCATCAAAATAAAAGAAATTTACAAGTTGTCCTTAAATTACTCCCTCGCTCATAGACACCTAATCAAGTCAAAGAATAATGATACAAATGCAATTTCTCGGTTCTCTCAAAATACTTAATCTGTCTCAGTCGTATTATTCTAATTATTATTGCAATTATTTAGATTATAATTATTCTGAGTATGAATATGTATGTGTTTTTAGCTAGTTAGCTAGGATTAGTTTAATATTATATAAAATATGCTCAACAATTCTTTTTGACCCCTTCATTTATTAACACTAACTAAGAGTTAGCTATATTTACACACATATTTGCTTGATCTTGATTATTTTTATATTTCACACTTAGGGTTCTTGCAAATCTAGAGTCAAGAAATCCAGTGGCTAGCTTTGAATCATATTCATAATAAATTAATAATTAATCATATGAAAATAATTAATTCAACTTATACAATATACATAGAATTGATCTGATCAAATGGTAATAAATTCAAGGAGCTCAATCCATTCCACAACAGTCTCAAGCCTTAGCAATTTAAAAAAAAAATAGGCTAGCCTATTTAGCTCACATGCTTTCATAGTTTGAGCCAACCCAACCAGTTTTCCAAAATGGGCTCATTTTGCCAACTCAACTCGCAAAAAATTGTAGGCTAATGAGCTGGCCTATTGGGTTGAGCCTGTTTGCCTGGCTCTATTTGTACATGTTAAATGCCCACTGTGCAGTTAATGCACGCTTCATTTGAAGAAGCGACTAGAGGTGATATTTGTGTATAACAGCAGCATTGTGATGAGTGTGATTGATAATGATTACGAGTTGTCTTGTTATGGCTTATTTTTTCATTAAAGTTGATGCAAAACTAGGTTGAATCATCCATATTTTAATATGAATGATCCAAATTTAAAGTGGTATTATATATTTTTATTTTATATTTATTAAAATAAAAATTTATAAAAATTATAAAACATTTTAATTAATTTTTTATTTTTAATGTGATCTTGATTTAATTTGGAGGGGCCAATTTAATATTAAAATTTTTATGATTGTTATATATTGATTGACTATCCAATTATAAAAATATATAACAATTTTAAGATGTATTCAAATCATAACGTCCCCCTTTCAATGAGCTTCACAAGGAGGAAAAACTATATCGAATTTAACATTGCACTTCATATTTATTTTTATTGTACTATATCAGTTAAAATGTCATTACTTTAATCATGTAATAGAATGCATTCTTAATACAAAGAAATTTTATTTCATCTATTGCAACATCCATTACTAATTAAAAAAATATTAATTCGTTGCTACAACATCATGAAATAAAACATAAAAGGAATGAAAATCAAAATAGATACATATAAACTCATTAACCCAATTTCCTAAAGATCTCTCTATAAATAACATTTGCAATTGTTCTTCTATCAATATTTTCATGAACATGGAACAAAATTTGTAGTCCATCCATACTTCTCACTCTTGACAGTGTATATATCATGCTTTTACTTTCCAATGCAATGCATAGGAAGATTATGCATAAATGTTTATTGCAAGTATAATGCATATAAGATTATGCATAAGGTTTGTTTGCTTTGTCCTCTTTATCTAAACAAATTAAAATTGCTAGCCATCTACTTATGATATCAAATTCTACAATTTTTTAATTTACATATAATGCCTTTTATCTATATTGTGCATATATTTTTAATTCATGTATAACTCCTTCACTTTATAATTTAAGAACTTTTCATCTTTGTGTTGAAGATAAAAAACCCAAGGCTAAGCGGAGTCCAACATGAGAGCCCAAAGATGTTACAGTCCTTACAATTTTGTTGCTCTTAATTTATTTATTATTTATTAGAACGTTGTAGAAATAGTGAGGTGTATAGTTTGTTATAATCGTCATATACTATATAATGATAATGAATGTAGTATGTCTCTTACATGTTGTGAGAGTTAGAATCATATCTTTATGGTTTTTCAATTTGGTATGAAAGCAAATTATAGTCATGGCTTCCATTCTTGTGCTTGTTTCTTCTTCCTCTACACCTACCTCTTCCTTTTATGCTCTACCACCTTTCACTGCTACAACTTCGCTTTTCTCTACTTTTACTCATATGCCTTTACTCATTTCTTTGTTATCTTCTACCACTATTACTACTCCAATCGTTCTGTTACCTTTGTTTAGTTAAAGATGATTCCTCTCTTCAATAGCCTAAATCAAATAGGATCGATCAAGTTGGATCGATCCAACCATATGTTATGGAATAATTTCATTCTATCAGTTTTGTGTGGCCATCGAGTTGAAGGTTTTGTCATTGGTATGAAACCTCCTTTGCCAGAGTTTATTCCTGAAGGTTCAGATATCATCGTTAATCTAGCATTCGAGGAGTGGCATGCCATCGATTAACTCCTATATGATTGGCTACTTGTTTAATGACTACATATATTTCCATTCATGTTTTACACTATAAATCAGTAGCTCAGTTGTGGTGAGTAGTCATTAATTTAGCTTGCTTAGGTACTCAAGCTCATCTCATTATGATGTGTAATAAGTTTCAACATATGTGTAAGGGCTCACTTAGCATGGATGAGTATCTGTACAAGATAAAGCTTATAGATGATAAATGGCGCTTGCTGGCTCACCAGTCCTTGTTACAAATCTTGTGAAGTAGATGCTTGCTAGTTTGGACAATGATTATACACTTGTTATTCTTCTTCTAGCTGATTGAGAAAATCTTACTTAGATCAAATTTCATTCCAAGCTTCTCACATATGAACGTCACCTGGAGCATGTTAATAGTGTTAACACTGTGAGTAATTCCTTTGCTAGTTTATCTTTTAAAATTGATCATTCTTCTAATGTTGGTCAGGGTTCTAGTTGTTCTCATCCTCCTTGGTGAGGTTCTAGTCATAGTTGTGGTAATCAGAGACACAATCGCTCATACCATAACAATAATAATGATGGCAATAAAGGTGTTATCGGTTAGGTGTGCACTAAGCTAGGTCATTCTGGCTTAGATTGTTATCATCGATTTGATCAATCATATAGTCATCATGACTTTTTTCCGACAGCCTACTATACATCTTCTAAAGTTTTACAAGATCCAGCTTGGTATTTAGATAGTGGAGCTTTTAATCATGTGACACATGGAAATGGTAATGTTTCAGTGACGGGTGATTAGCCTACTTTAGGTAACTTGTTGGTTGGTAATAGTGATGGTTTACAAATTATTGAACATGTCTTTAAATGTCTTCTTTATGAACATCATGAGTCCTTATTGTTGAAAGATGTTTTAGTTGTGCATGCTATTAAGAAGAATTTTCTTACTATTTTTAAGTTGGTTTTGGATAATGAGATACTAATCCAATTTTTCTCTAACTTTTGTGTTGATAAGGACTTGAGACTGAGAAAAGAGCTACTTAGAGGGCATAGGTGTGAAGGACTCTATAAAATTGATGGATAGCCATATATTCTCCATTACTTGCTATTTTAGAAACTTGGCATAAATGCCTTGGTCATGCTTCTTATAAAGCAGTTAAAGAAGTTTTTAAGAATTGCAATGTGTCCGTTAATAGTAATAAACGTTTTGATTTCTATGATGCTTGTCAATATGGTAAAATGTATAAACAGCCATTTCTTGTGTCTGAATCATGAGTCAATACACCATTAGATATTATATACACTAATTTATGGGGAACAGCACCTATTCAGTCTCAGTTAGGTTTTAAATATCATATAAGCTTTGTTGATGATTATAGTCAATTCACTTAGCTATACCCTTTAAGGTCTAAAGGTAAGGCTATATTTTCCTTCATTCAATTTAAAAAGTTAGTAGAAAATTGATTTCAAAGAAAAATCAAGCTGTTATAGAGTGATTGGGGTAAAGAATTTTGTAGTTTTACTCCAGTACTTGCTAAATCTGGTATTGAGTTTAGATATTCCTGTCTACATACTTCTAAGCAAAAATGGGCATGTGTAAGGTAAACATAAGCATATTGTGGAGACAAGCTTAGCATGTTAGCTTAAGCTTCTATACCTCTTCATTATTAGTGGGAGGCTTTCATAAATGTGATTTATATTATCAACAGATTACCCCAACCTGTTCTACACAATTCTTCACCATTTGAAATGTTGTTTGGTTCTTATGCTAGCTCATCCATCATTCAATGTCATTAGCTATCGATGGATTCTTAAGACTAAGCTCAGGCCCAACAACATTGTTGAATGCTACAAAGTGCGTTTTATGGCTAAAGGCTACTTATAAGAACTAGGTGTGGATTATGGTGAAACTTATAGTCCAGTTATCAAGCCTTCAACTATTTACGTTATTTTATCACTAACAGCTACTAAACATTAGGATGTTCATTAGTTAGACATTAATAACACATTTCTAAATGGGTTTCTAGTAGAGACAATGTATATGCATTAGCCACAAGTATTTGTTGATTTAGCAAGGCCGATCTTTGTTTACTGCTTGAGAAAAGCTCTTTATGGCTTGAAATAAGCTCCTAAGGCTTGGTTTGAATGACTTTGTTCCAACTTGCTATTATGGCAATTCAAAAATAGTAAAAGTGACACCTCCAAGTTCTACTTTCATAATAGAGATCAAGCATTAATTATCTTGATTTATGTAGATGGCATTCTGGTGACAGGTAATAATTCAAAAAGCATTAATATGTTTGTTGCTTGACTTGATGAGATCTTTTCTTTAAAAAGATCTAGAACCTATTCACTATTTCCTTGGTATAGAAATTACAAGAGATCAGAATGGATTTTATTTAAATCAAAGGAAATACATCACAGACTTGTTAGACAAGTTAAAAATGAGTTATATCTCTATGTGCATTACTCTAATGGTTATTGGTTGGACATTATCCAAATTTGATAATGCTCCACTTGATGATGTTTCTTAGTATAGAAAATTTATTAGATACTGTAATATTTAGCTAACACAAGACTTGATATTTCTTTTATTGTTAGTAAATTAAGTTAGTTCTTATTTGCTCCTACAGTACTACAGTGGCAAGCTATAAAACACTTACTTCGCTATCTTCAAGATACAGTAAATATATCACTTTAAATCAAGAAGTTAAATTTTCTTGATCTAGTTGGCTATTCGATGCTGATTGGGTAGCATGTTCAGACAGCGGGAGATCATCTAGGTGATATTTAGTGTATTTTGGTGATACGTTAGTTTCATGGTCATCAAAGAAACAATTAGTTGTAGTGAGGTCAGGTGCTAAATTTGAGTATAAAGCTCTTCCACATACATCAGTAGAAATCATATGGCTAAATTCTTTGCTATTTGAACTGGGTATTTCTTCTTTAAAAACTAATACAATCTGGTGTGATAATCTTAGTGCTTCAGCATTTGCATCAAATCTAGTGTATCATGCTCGTACAAAACATATAGAGATTGACATGCATTTTATTAGAGAACTTGTCTTATCTAATAAAATTACAATTTGATTTGTTCCCTCTAAAGATTAGCTTGAAAATTTATTAACCAACCTTCTGCCTTCAACCAGATGTATTCAGCTTTGAGACAAACTTGGGCTACCTATTATTGCCTCTCGTTTATGGGGGAGTATTAAAGATAAAAAGCCCAAGGCTAAGCAAAGTCCAACATAAGAGCCCAAAGATGCTATAATCCTTACAATTTTGTTGCTCTTTATTATTTATTAGAATGTTTTAGAAACAATGATGTGTATAGTTTGTTATAACCGTCTTGTACTATATAATGATGATGAATGCAATGTGTCTCTTACACATTGTGAGAGTTAGAATCATATCTTTGTGGTTTTCCAATTATTACACGTTGTGAGCCACATGTGCACCTCACCTCCTCAAGCCATCTCATGTGCTACGCCACTATCACGTGTCATGTCACCTATCACATGTATGCCTCCTTAAGCCACCTCATGAGCCATATCATTACCACGCGCGCACGTTACCCACCACATGTGTGCTTCCTCAAACCACCTCATGTGGCACATTACCACATTACATATTTGTTGCAGAATATAACAAAGCTAAGGTTTGAATCCTTAACCTCTCTCACCTCCAAGCCTTAATCCTCCTTGTTTCACCAGCTAAACTGAAATGCACATGCAATTATCACATGCGAAATTAAATATATGTTATATAACTGCATTTACATATGTCAAATAATATATTATCAAAAAGATATAGATATATTATATTTTATTTTCAATTATTAATATGACAAAATGATTTATATGAATATTTAAATTATAATTTTAATAAAATATTATTTTTTACCAATAAATATTATTCTTGTTAGGAAAATGAACTTAAAATAAACAATTTTTACATATTAAATAATATTCTTATATACATTGTAACCAATTTTTAAATTTTATTTTTATTTTTTAAATGAAAATTATTAAGTATATAATTTATTTATAAATATGTATTATATTATTTTATGTTAAATATCTTTTACTTTTTTCTTCTACATATTTTTCTCAAAAATTAATAAACTAAATGATTAAATTTTTATCTTCTCTCAAAATAACTAACTGTTTCCTCCTCTTTTATTTAAAATATATTTATCAATAATTTTTCAATATCTTAAAAAAAATTTATAACAAATTAAGTTTAACCACATAAATTTTGTTAAGAGTTATTTTGAATAATTTTGAAAATGAATACTAATAACTTTTACAATTTACAATATATGATAATTATAAGAATCTAGTTAGCATTTAATAATCCTTAACCTCATAGTAAGGTGGGTTTGAATAGTTATTCATATTATTCTTAGTGATAATCAATTATAAAAATGTTGTAACTTCTTTTTTACAACAATAAAAACCTAAATATACTTGGAGGAATTACATGAAATCTTTGTCCAAATGCTATTAGAGCTCAGTAGAAGAAGTAGATATCATACGTATATCAAGCTAAGCATCAAATGTGCAACATGCCAAGTAGTCTACAAAATCATTTGCATTTCATAATATTTGTACAACTTTAATATCCTAATGCCATTTATGTATTTATATGTAAAAATAATTTATGTATAACTTAACCTAATTATAATTGAAAGTAATAACCCATCAAGATTTTAATTTATTATATTAAAATACTAGCTTAATAATATAATTCTTAAAAAACTATGAGCTATATATGCCTAAAAAAAGATATGAATAACAAAAAATTAGAAATAATTTAATAATTAAACTTAGCATATCTTAACTATTATTTTTTTGTTTCACGATCCTATATATCATTTATTTCTAATTTTATATATAAAATAAGACATTTAATCAAAAATATATTTTGAATGATTTTATTTAATTTAAAATTTTTAAAACAATTCATAAATTTTTTAAAAAATTTAAATTATAATTTTACAAATTATTCATATGATTTAAAATTATATTTAATTTTTTAAAAATACTTTTGGTGGTGACAAATGTCAATGCCAAAAGTAAATTATATAAATTATTTTTTTATAAAAATACTTTTAGTGGCAATAACTATCATCACCAAAAGTAGATTATGTAAATTATTTTTAATTTTTAAATTATTTTTTATACAAATAGTTTTGGTCATGACATTAAGTAGATTATATAAATTATTTTTTATAAAAATATTTTTGACAACGACATTAAGCAGACTTTTAGTGGTGATATACCAAGGTTACTGCCAAAAGTTCACTTTTGACGGTGATATTTAATTGTTCCTACCAAAAGTATATTTTTAGTAGCGACTTTTGTTGACAAAAATTTGTCGGTGATTTTGCACTACAAAAAAAGTATAATAAATGTATTTTAAAATGTATTATAATTTTTTTAAAATTGATGTTATAATAAATATGTTATAAGTTTCAACAGTGACATATAAGTCGTTGATGAAAGTTGACAATAAGCGGCAACTTTTTAAGTCACCCCTGAAAGTCTCACTTTCAGCTGTGACGTTCAAAGTTGCCACTGAAAGTTTGATTTTATATTTTCAATATTATTTTTTATTTTATTTAATCTAATATTTAACTTTTTAAGACATTAAGTTTATTGTATTACTATAATTTTATAATGAATATATAAAATAACATAATGAGTTTTCATTTAATATATTTTATAGTTAAATTGTAACTTTAAAATAATGAAATTATTTTAAGATAAGGTTAAGGTATTATTTAATACTAATGACTCGAAGTAAAGAATTAAGCCAAATCATATTATTTACATCAATTTTTATTATTAAATAATGTTTGGTTTTATTCAATACAACTGTTTAGGCTAGTTTAGTTAATTGGTTTTGAGAAGAGAAGGCATTTTTAATGATGTTATTTTCTCTTTCCTTCATTTTCATATGTTTAACTTTTTCTACCCACACCCATCAAGGGCTAGCTTACAACATGCGGATGGCTTCTTTTTCCAATTCTAAATATCATCTCAACATTTTTAATAAGGATTCAAACAATGAAATAAATCATATTTTTTTATGAAAAATGACAAGTGAGGATCCATAAGATCATTAATTATAATTAGTGACCATGAATTATTAAATATCAATAACGGTCATGATTTTTATTTGGAATTAAAAATATATGTGAGTTTACAAAATTAACCTCACTTGGAAAATATAAAAAATGGCACTACTGAAATTATTATGATGGATTGGCACTATTGTTAATTTTAGTTGAAAAAAATGAAGATCTACACTTAGGAGTAGATTGTTTTCTAGTATGAAACTAAAATTCACTATTATGAAACTTTTGAAAGACACTTACGAATATATGATAGTCACTTAAAAATTTACCAAAAGTCAGGCAAACCACTTAAAAAATCAAGAAAGAACAATACTAAAAATATTATTATGAGATGGTACTATTGTTATTCTCAATTGAAAAAACTAAGATGCCAAGTGTTATGGGTGAGACCACTGAAATTACTATTATGGATTAGGACTATTATTAATCCCATTTTCAAATATAGGTCATAATTTTTCTAACTGAGATTAACATAACTCCAACCCATAATAGTATTATTTGGGTTCTCAAAGACAATTTTTTAAACTTATATGTTTTTAATTATAAATAAGGACCATAATCAATTATTGGGATTTCAATAATTCAACATCTTTAATTATAATTAATAGTCTCATAAGATTCTTAATTGTCATTTTCCTTTTTTTCTTTTTATTGTTTAATGCTATCTTGTGACATACATATAAATAAAATTAGATAATATAGTGTATAATTTTCTTATAAAATTATAATTTAAAAATAAAAAATAATTAAAAAAATAAAGTGTAATGTAAAAACAACCCAATTACATTACTTAAGAATTATTTTTAATTAAAAGTAAAAATAAAATTTTAAATAAAACTAGCTAGAAAAATAAATAGTTATGAACTAATGTATAATCATCTATATTTTTACTATTTATTCTTAGATATTTTATATATTATAATTATACATATGAACATTAAAATAAAAAATATAATAACCTCAAGAAGTAAAAAAATTAAAATAAATAATACAAAGGATATTATATCAATTATATTTATAGTTTACTTTAGACAAAATAAATAATATAATTTGTAATTTGAATAAGTTGAAAGAATTAAATTGAAGTATTTAATGATAGTAATGATATTTTATAATATTTAATATTTAATATATATGTGTGTGTTTGTATAGTTTAATAATATATATATATATATATATTAATTATGCAGTAACCAATTGCAGGTTCATTTCAACTCAATAGCAAAATGGTGGGATACAAAGGAGGAGGTCATAGGTTCAAATTTTAGAGGAGATAACTTGTGAAATAAAAATATAAATTGATAACATGATGACACGTGACGTGATGTGGGGGCGACATGTGGCGTGTGACATGGTGCCACATGGTGTAAGGTCGAGGCGCCATGAGGAGTGTGACGTAGTGACATATGGTGGGTAAAACTAACATTACTTTTCAACGGCAACAAAAAATTGCCACTGATTGATAGTTTCTGCGATGACAAATGTTGTCGCTGATACTTAACATTTATCGGTGATAATGTGTGGTTTCTGCAGCGACTAAAAGTTGTCACTAATTTTCAATTTCCAACGGCGACTTTTATTGTTACTGCAGATAAAATCAATGACAAGAGTTTTTACGGTGACTTGTCACCGCTAAAAACTATCAACAGTAACTTTTTAGCTTTCAGTGGTAATAAAAGTTGCCACTAAAAGTCAATTTTTTTGTAGTGATTTATTGCTGTTAAAAGTACGGTGATTAAAATAGTCACTGTTAAAAGTCATTTTTTTTTATAGTGATGGTAGGAATCTCCACCCCTTTTTATAAGGCTATGTATTTCCAAGGAGAATTATAATTATGATATGATGTTTTGCGTAAAAGTTCTATGAAAGGAGGATTTAGACATTGATTATGATCAACTTGCTATGGTTTAATGCAAGTAAAAGTGACATATTTGAAGTATATATGATCAAATGCTTGTTTCAATGAGGTTAAATGGAAATAAAATTTTTGCATCTACATACAGTCTAACTCATTAAGATTACTTGAACAATATATAAAAAAAATTACTTAAACAGAAATTAATATTGTTTTTCACATTAACGGACGAAGTACCCCTAATTAGACATGACTTACTGTATAAACCAATGAACACCAAAATTTAACGCCAAGGAAACCTAACATTATAATCCACGAGGAAAAAGACACAAAAAGACCATTGGTATAAGCATAATTCAACCACCTAAATCCTCGTAAATATAAAAAACTTGTCAATGGCTTCAAAGAGTTTAATGTCCCATTGCAAGCCCTCCTAAATGATCGACAATAAAACAAAAATAATCAACAAATAAATCAAAGAAAAATGAAGCAATTGGCTTGAATTAGTTAGTGTTTTACCTTGTCATGTAAGCTTTTACTACTCGTGTAATGGACAGGGTGATTATAATCAATCATAAGATTAGAACAGTTTATATTCTCACAATAACCTACGATATTGGTGACCTTTAATAAATCAATAGAGACTGGTTAGATGAGTTCATTAGTTTTGAAATAATACTTTACACAAAACCTTACTTTTGTCGTGTGTAAAATAAAGTCTACTAATATAATTTAAAATAAAGTCCACACCCAAAAAAAAAAAAATCATTGGGAATATGAAAATATGCAGAGTTTTTATTCATCACATTAACACATCAAAATAAACTGGTCTCCATTTGTGTCAAGAAAATGACATGAAGAAAGTCATGATTTATGCATATTCTCTTGGGGGTTTGCAACCGATTTTGAGGAAATGTGCACTGAGTCACCCAGTTATGTCCGTTATATATCAGATACGGACCTACCTGTCATTTAAAGGAGGTCAAGATCGTTTTCACAGGAAGGAAATCAACTGAATATTCAAAGTCATGGCAAGGAAATGTATAGCGAGGAGAAAGACTTCAGGCTATTTTTTGAGGCTCTGCCTTTCTTCTAAGAAATGGTGTATAGGGACAAGTGCTTGTGCTCTATTAATTAGGTTCTTGTAACCTTTTATTCTCAAGCTTTGGCTTGTCAAATGTAATCATGAGTATGGTAGGACTTCAAGCACCAATATTATGGTCAGAATTGAGAAGTAGGAAAAAGAAAAATACTCAAACCAGAACCTCCTCATCTCATTTACTTGAAGGGCATAGCGTTGAAGTTATGGATAAATAATATAATATGCCAACATGAAACATATAGGAGTAGCCATGGATAACATTTATGCTGTTTATATTTTGATTAAAAATCATAAAATATGAACAGACATTTTAGGGTTATCAAGGCTATTAAGCACAAAGTATGTAATGATGAAGAGATGGTATAATAGTTTTTTGAATCCATATATTTCGAGTCTGCACAAAAATTTGATGGCCCTTGTGGCATATTATCTTTCTTCCCTACTGAATTCTCTTTCACCCTAGTCTAAAATCCCTATAAAAAATGTTACATAATACAAGTAGTTAAAAGTAAGTATAGTAGGACCATTTATATTTGAAAGCTATATCATATTTCTTGCTTTTTTTTTTTGTTTGATAACAAAAGCTATAGCATATTTCTTGACAAGTGGGACTTTGAGGTGTGGAATTGTTGGAATATAAGGTTGTTTAAAACTTATTGGAATTTAAGGTTATTTAAGAGGAAAAATGGGGGAGTATATTAAGACGAAAAATGGGTGGGCTAAATTTACAGGCCAGCCCGTATTGATTGTTAACGGGTGGGACAGGCAATAGTTTACCCCTCAAGCTGCCTGTCCTGCTTGTATATAGGTCCGTATATACATAACGAAAACTTGTGAAGAGGTGAGTTATTATACGTTGCATTTTGCTTCAACCTTCAATAGCCTTCCTTAAATCCCTTCGCCCTCGATTCGATATCCCTCATTATCACTGCTCACTCATTAGTCATGTCTCTTTCAAACCCAGTTGCCTCCCTTATCCCTCAAAATAAGGGGCGGGGGGGAGGGTAATGTTTTTATGTTAACTTATATGGTTTTGTTAAAGGGGAAGGAGGGAAAGGGTTTTAATGATCATCCGTTTGGTTTAAAAGGGGAGAAGAGGTAATGATTAAGTTACCATTATACCCTTATACAAAAAGATTTTAATTTTTTAACTCTTTATCATATATTTAAACTCAAATTGCATAATTTTTTTTAAAAAACATCCTAATCTTATCAAATTTTTTTAACTTTTTCTTACTTCTTTTACCCAGATAAATGACACTTTCATTAATAATTATATATAAAAAATTAACATCTTGGGTAAAACTTTTCATAAGAAATATTTACATAGGTTGGCCATTAACAATAAATTCCCTTTCCTTTGTCAAAGAATCACACATAAAAAAAATTAATTCTTTGGTATAGAAAAATCACCCTAACATAAAAAGATGATTGTAGAGGCAGATGGCTCCTAGAAAATAATGAGAAAGCAAGTAACACCAAGACATAAATATGCCTACCAAGGAAAATGAAATACTAATTTTAATATCAATTTTCACATGAATACTAAGATCAATAGTTGTCATCATTCTATATTCAAGAACTACATATTGAGCATCTAACAAAATATTCAAAAGTCATTAATAATGCTCAAGAACACATTTTGAGCATCTAGCTAACAAAATATATAAAAAGTCATCAATAATGCCCAAGACTCATATTTTGAGCAAATAATAAAAGTCATCATGAGTTATTTAAAGACCATCTAATTAGAACCATAAACCATCCTCATCATCACTTCCTTTTGTCCTAAAGATGGACATTGAATTGTTACCTTAAGCCTATCAACATTAGCCATAAGAAACCAGTATACGTTAGGTAATCTTATAGCATCATACCCGCATTCTTTATGAATTCTCCAAGGTTCTTCACTTGACATGTGGCAGCTTCTTGAAACTCTATCTTATGACCATATTTCCTTGTTGAATTGCCTCAACCACAACTAACACTGCTCCTATTAGCTCATTCACATTAGTATCCTTCTCCTTAGTCACTCTCTTTGTCCTCTTATTGCAAGCACTATTAATAGTAGGTGAGTGCTTATAGTCAAGTGAGTTTTATTATCTTGATGAGTTATTTGGTCTATCAAGCTCAACAAAAGTACCAACAATATTAATTATAGCTCTGTTTTTTGAGACAAGGTTGTTAATATTGTTAATAGTTTCATTGATTTCTTTTGGAAAATGATGTCTCTTGCTCCAATCACGTGCCATCTCCCCCTCATCTCCACCAGCTCTATCTATTGCATACAATATCATCGATTTTTTCATAGTTTGGAAAAGGAGTAGTTTTCCATATTGCTACTTTAAGTTTATCTAAAAACAAGTGAAACACCATATTTACAGCAACAACAATACCATATCTACAACAAATATGAAACAGCAAACAGTAAGTGCAAAGTTTGAATTTTTTAAAATCATCAAGAATTCATGTAACACTTGCCTTGAGTGTTATCCAAAAATCACATAATTCAAACAAACTAAGTGTGGTTAAGGAGTTGATCCTCTAACCAACTTAAGAAATAAATAATTTAAAACCTTAAAAATAATTATAGGTTCTACCTATAGCGCACGGAAGCAAGTTAGACGAAAATGGAATAAAAAGATGCTGTCATGACAGTAATTTATTGCTGTCATGACAGCCCTCCTGGGCCAACTTCCAGGAGGCGGTGTTCCGTCATTCGACCTCCGATTGAAGTGATTTTAAAGCTCACACGTCACATTCAAAGGGTACTATAAGTGTACCAAATTTCAAAAAGATCCAACGGTCGGATTAAAAATTAGACATGTTAAAAGATTGACTATTTTTGCTGTCATGACAGCTAAAAAAGCTGTCATGACAGCACTTCCGGACCAACTTCCGGAGTGCACCATTTCATCATCTGACCTCCGATCGGAGTGATTCCAAAGCCCACATGTCACTTTTAAAGAATACTTATTAGCATACTAAATTTTGAAAAGATCCAACGGACGGATTGAATTTTGTACAGGTTACAAAATCAACACTGTAGCTGTCATGACAGCAATTTAATGCTGTCATGACAGCACCTCCAGACCAAATTCCGAAGTGCGTCGTTTCTCCGTCCGATATCCGATCGATGTGATTCCAAAGCCCACACGAAGCTTATAAAAGGTTTTACTTGTGACCCAAATTTTAGAGAAATCCAACGGTCGGATTAAGATTTGGACACCCAGATGCAAAAGTGCAGCTTTTTGGTAAAAACCATTTTCAAAATTGTCCAAATCTCATCCTAATGGTCACAAACCTGTGGGAACACTTTGGACACGTCAAATATGATTAAAAACACCTGATAGAACATTCAAATGATGGAAAAACCCATACATCAAAATTTGACCACCCGGGTGCCATTTCCCAAAATGGACCCTAAACCCCCAAAATGCACAAATCATACAAGAGTGGTCACAAATCAATCCAAATACCATGTATTTATATAAATACATATGCTAAACATTTTCACTTGGCTCAGAGCTCCTTGTGGGGCCCACGCACCCACTCTCTCTATCCAAGCTGTATGTTTTCCCATAGCACACCATTTGCAATGCAACCACTTTGCATTTGCTTATAAAATCACATATATATCAAAATAAAGATCTGCTTGTAATAGAAACTTGGTGTACTAAGTAAATCCATCAAAACCACACACCATAACCAAGTTTCCTAGCCACAAGTCTGCAAACAGACAAAAATTCATACACAAGCACACAATCCACACATATTCACACACACACACATAATCATATCCTACTGGCACCCTAATCTTAAATACATTACAATATATTTGCTCAAAAGAAAGGGGTTGCAGTTCTTTACAAATCACAAGCAAACCCCTAGCTTTGCTCTTTTCCCGTCCACCACTGGATCCTTCGCCTGGACCTAGAATATTGAAAAGAAAGGGGTGAGACAACCACAGTCTCAGTAACAGTGAAATCTATATTGATTATTACAAAGTAAGCCATAATTAAATAAATGAATAATAAATTCAACATAGTATATAATTTAGCCATTTAAAATGCATGAATGCATGACCTAGGCCGGTATGGCCTTTCATGACCAACAGAATGCCCCTGGCACTCTTTAACTCGCAGGTAAACCTTATACCTACTTGTACCTCCACAGGCACAAAACATAATCTAAGGCATGATCTAATCCACCGAACCGCCTATGCCCCTTCGACGTGAATCCTGAGCAGTCAAAGCTAACTCCCTCCCAGAGCCAGCCCGACTTACTCTCCATGTGAGGGCTACCTTGGCCTAGGCACTCAACCTCACACTTCATATGTCGGATTCCCTCCCCCACTGAGAGGTGTCGAACACTCAATACACTAACCACTTTAGTGCACTGAGCCCACAATACGTAAGACAACACTGAGTACTGACAGTGTGCCATAGAATATCAAAAATCCACACCTTCTCATTGGTGAACTCCCACCGAGATCATGCCTTTTACTCTTGTCTACCTTTCCTGAGTATTGACCATTCAACACTCTAAAGTAGTATAATATTTATAAATCTCATTTCCATAAAAACATTGTTATTAAACAATTAGAAAACATATTTGCACTATAATCAAAGTAGTACCCCATAACCCCTTATAAAGCACATTTAATCTTTTAAAACATGTAATGCATGATAACTAGTAATATTTATTCAAAAATAGCTAAAACAAAGTAATAAGAAATATAAATTCCCCTGTTACCTCAACCCTTTGGTACCAAAAGGGTTCCCCTTGTACAAAATAGGGCTCGGCTTGTTCCTTACTTCTCAATAAGTTCCACCAACAATTTTCTACAACATATAAGTGATCCACATCACTTATCATGAAAATAGCATTAATGAAGACTATAACTCATACCACACAACTTGGCTCATGAGTCATAATCCAACCTAATGGTCCATATATTAAACCAACCATTCACATAGTATCACTTAACCACCAAAACCATTTATTAGCCATCACTAGGCTAATTTTCAATTTATATAATTTTTTATCAATTAAAAACCTTCACTTAGTGTCACCAACTTTCACCATTAGCCCTTATAATGAAAACCAAACCTTAATTTAAATCTTATTGGGCTCAAATAGCAAAATTATAACTAAATCAATAAGCTTAAACCATTGAAGAGCAAAAACCCAATTTCTCAAGGTTTATTTTGTGCCCAAAACACCTCTTTTCATCCAATTATCCACTCAAAATATTAGATCACTATATAGAAACTCAAAACATGCTCCCTAGGATCCAAAGAAATAAAAGCTTACAAGAATAAAGCCTTTGGGATCAAAATCCAAAAATTTCCTCTTCCAAAAATTGAAGAAAATCAAGAGAAAGAGAAGAGGATTGAAGTAGGGAGTTTACCTATCGTGTAGCCGAGCTCGCAACGGTCGCAAAGACTCCTAGATCCAAGCCTAACTCCCTCCCTTTCTCTTCTCTTCTTCCTCTCTCCCTCTCATACGTTTCCTTTCCTTTCCTTTCCAACTCAATTTCTGCGTTTCTGCATCAATTTGGGTCTTTAAATTGCTGGTCAAAAAGTTTGGGGAAAATTACAAGAAAGGGCCCAACATTTTTTATTATTGCACAAAAGCCCGGGTCAACTTTGGTAATTTTTCCCATAGTTAAAAATAAATAAAACCAAACTTTTGCTTAGTAAAATTCAAACTCTGGGCCTCTATTAAATTATTCTAAATTTTAATTTAATTATAGATATTTTATTTTATTTTTATTTTTTTTTTAAATAAATTTGAGTCTTAAAATTTTTAGGATGTTACATTCTCCCCTCCTTTAAAAAGGATTTTGTCCCCAAAATCCAAGCTAATACATGAACCAAAGAGATAAACATACCTAGGGAAACAACTGTGGATATTCCTTCCTCATTTGATCCTCAGTCTCCCAGGTTGCATCTCCCGGAGCTGTCCCTTTCCAAATCACTTTTACCAACCGGATTGTTTTATTTCTAAGTTGCTTATCCTTAACATCCACAATATGATCTGGTTCAGTCCGGTAGGTTAAATTCTCTTGAATTTCAACCTCCTCAGGTTCTATCACATGCGACGGGTCTGGCTGGTACTTCTTCAATTGTGACACATGAAACACATTGTGTAGACCCGCTAACTGAGGCGGTAATGCCAACTGATAAGCCACCGGCCCAACTTTCTTCAAAACCTCAAAAGGACCCATATATCGAGGAGATAACTTTTTAGCCCGAATTGAGCGTCCAACGCCCGTCAATGGGGAAACTTTGAGAAAGACATGATCCCCAACCTCAAAAGACAAGTCCTTACGACGATTATCTGCATAACTTTTCTGTCTACTCTGTGCTGTAAGAAGTTTTTGTTGGATCAATTTGATTTTCTCTGTGGTCTCATCTACCACATCCGGTCCCATCATTGTCCTCTCACTCAACTCATACCAACAAAGAGGCGATCTGCATCGTCTTCCATACAATGCTTCATAAGGAGCCATTTGAATACTGGCATGATAACTGTTATTATAAGCAAACTCTGCCAGAGGTAAATGCTTATCCCAGCTTCCCTGAAGCTCTAGGGCACATGACCTCAACATATCCTCTAATGTCTGGATCGTCCGCTCAGTTTGTCCATCCGTTTGTGGATGATAAGACGTACTGAAATTTCAGATCTGTACCCATAGCCCTTTGCATAGCTTGCCATAAATTCGATGTAAACCGAGGATCACGGTCTGAAACAATATCCCTCGGTACCCCATGTAGTCGCACAATCTCCTTAATGTAGATCTCAGCATACCTATCAACCGTATAGGTGGTCTTGACCGGTAAGAAATGTGCTGACTTAGTCAAACGATCTACAATTACCCAGATAGAGTCAAAACTAGCCTGGGTCCTCGGCAAACCAGATACAAAATCCATTGAAATACTCTCCCATTTCCATTTAGGAATCTCCAAAGGCTGTAATAACCCCGATGGCTTTTGGTGCTCTATTTTGACCTTCTGACAGGTCAAACACTTACTAACATACTCTGTGACATCCTTTTTCATGCCTGGCCACCACCAATGACGCTGCATGTCATGATACATCTTAGTAGCACCGGGATGAAGGGTGTAGCTACTTCGATGTGCCTCATCCAACAATTTCTTCGAATAGACTCATTGTTAGGAATACACACCCTATCCTTGAAAACCACATACCCATCATCACTAAACCAATAGTCCATTATCTCACCATTCTCGATGTCTTGACTTATTTTTGACAAAATCGGATCTTGAAGCTGAGCATCTCGTATCTCTTTCCAAAATTCATTAGAAATAACCATAGTATTAAGACCATTCAAAGAGAACTTAGTCATACCCAAAAAAATTTCAACCAAAGATTCCATCAATCTATGCTCCCGAACCATTAAATAGGCTACATGTAAGGTCTTGCGACTAAGAGCATCTGCTACCACATTTGCTTTCCCCGGATGATACTTAAATTCAAAATTATAATCTTTAAGAAACTCCATCCAACGTCTCTGTCTCATATTCAGCTCTTTTTGATCCACCAGGTACTTGAGACTTTTATGGTCGCTCATGACCCTGAACTCTGTTCCATAAAGATAATGACGCCAGATCTTTAACGCAAAGACCACCGCAGCCAACTCGAGATCATGTGTTGGATAATTCTCCTCATGCGGTCTAAGTTGTCTAGATGCATATGCCACTGCTCTCTCATCTTGCATTAGAACACAACCAAGACCCTTATGAGAGGCATCAGTATACACATCATAGGGCTTTTGAGGATCCGAAATCACCAATACTGGAGCTGTTGTTAACCTTTCTTTCAACTCAAGAAAAGCTGTCTCGCACTTATCATCCCAGATAAATGGCCTATCCTTCCTTGTGAGTCTAGTCAAAGGCATAGAAATCTGAGAGAAACCTTTGATAAAACGCCGGTAGTAACCTGCTAATCCCAGAAAACTACGGATCTCAGTTATCGATTTTGGTCTCTCCCATTGCATGACTGCTTCAACTTTATATGGATCAACTGCAATACCATTTGCCGACACGATATGTCCCAAGAACCTAACCTCTCTCATCCAAAACTCGCACTTACTGAGCTTGGCATATAGCTTATGATCTCGCAGAAACCTTAGGACAGTCCTCAAGTGTCTGGCATGCTGCTCCTCATCTTTAGAGTAGATCAGTATATCGTCAATAAAAACTACCACAAACTGATCCAAGAAAGGTCGAAAAATGCGGTTCATATAGTCCATGAAAACCGCAGGCGCATTAGTCAGCCCGAATGGCATAACCAAAAACTCATAATGACCATATCGAGTCCTGAAAGCAGTCTTTGCCACATCCTTCTCACTAACTCTTAGCTGATGGTACCCTGAACGTAAATCAATTTTAGAGAAAATCGTGGCACCAACCAACTGATCTAAGAGATCATCGATGCGAGGCAGTGGGTACTTGTTCTTCACCGTAACCTTATTCAACTGCCTGTAATCGATACACAATCTTAAACTACCATCCTTCTTCTTCACAAATAAGACAGGAGATCCCCAAGGAGAAACACTAGGTCTAATAAATCCCTTATCTAACAGCTCCTCAAGTTGCTTCTTCAACTCAGCTAACTCTGAAGGAGCCATTCTATAGGGAGCCTTTGAAATTGGCTGAGTCCCGGTACCAGGTCAATTGAGAATTCAACCTCACGTTCTGGAGGTAATCCTGATACATCCTCAGAAAACACCTCTGGGAACTCCCTAACAACCTCAATTTCATCCACTATACCTGTCTCAGACCCTTGGGTAGCGAGCACTACCACGTAAGCCTCACATCCCTGCTCAATCAACCTTTCAACTTGTAAAGAAGAAAGAAAACAAGAATGACCAGGGTATTCTTTGATCACCTCCGGTACTTCTACCAAAGTCACTGTCTTAGCCACACAATCTAAGACAGCACCATAAGCTGTCAACCAATCCATACCAATAATTAAATCAATCCCTTGCATAGGTAATTTGATCATATTCACCCAAGTCGATCGCCCATTAAAAGTCATCTTAGTCCTACACACCACACTGGATCGACCAACCAAACCAGAAGTAGAGGAAACTTCTATATCATGGGGCAACTGGTCAACAGGCATAGCCATTCTATCTAAGCGCTCGGCAGAATAAAAGAATGCGTCGCACCACAATCAAACAAAGCTTCTAAATCGAGGCCACAGATAGAAACCATACCAGTGATTAGATTCGATGACTTCCTAGCCTCCTCCTGAGATACTGTATACACTCTACCAGGAATCACGTTCCTCCGGTCCGAGCTCTCATGTAAATCAGGGCAGTCACGGATCAAATGGCCTAACTTTCCACACTTATAACAAGCAAAGCAGCGACCAAAATGAACCCTACCACATCTATTGCAAGGTGACCTCGCTGTACTTAGAATTGGGGCTTGACTGGTCTGTGAAGAACGTGCTGGAGCATTCCCAGAGAAACGAGAACCCCCAGATCTCATATTACCACCCCGATTACCTTGAAATCTTGAACCCCTATTTAAATTTCGATTACCAGAAGCAGAAGAAGACCCGATTCTAAAGGAGCCACTAGAAGAAGAACCAGAGCTAAAACCCATTCTCTTGGATACACCACCAGTAGGAGCTAACCCAAAAGAAAATCGACCTCGTGTATCCCTACTCCGGCTACTCTCTGTGTCTCGGCCTCGACGAGCGGCAATCCTCAGACGATTGCACATCTCATCATATGTCGCCTCGCCTAACAAAGATAGCTGCTGGCGGTATTCTGGCCTCATCTTTTCTAATAACCTCTTTGCTTTCCACTTGCTATCATTAGAAGCCTTCAGATATGTTGAGAACTTAGACAGCTGATTGAATTTTCTTATAAAAGTCTCCTCGTCTAAGTCCCCCTGCTGAAATGCATGAAACTCTGCCTCTTTCTCATCTCTGAAAGCTGGCGGAAAGTGAAAATCATAAAATCTTTCTTTAAATTCATCCCAAGACATAGATCTTCCATCTGTGGGCTTAACAGAATCCCACCAATGCTTGGCTTCACCAACAAGCTGCATCGTAGCCAAGATAACCTTCTGCTCAGATGTACACCTCACAACAGTAAATAACTGCTCCATCCGATCCAACCACTCTTCAGCTTTCCCATCAAGCATACTACCATCATATGTAGTCGGATTAGAGCGAGAGAATTCCTTCCAAGGTTCAGATATGTCATCCTCTCGATTATTAACAACTGGTGCATGAGCTCCCATAGTACTAGAAGATCCCTGCCCAGCACTTAGGTCAACATGCTGATCTGGAACAGTATGACTTCTAAGATTTTGCTGTATATCCACCATAACTTCAAGCAGCCTAGCCATGACTGCATCTGTCCCCTGTGGTGGTGGTGGAGGTGGAGGCGGAGGTGGAGGCGGAGGAGGTAGAGGTGGTGGTCGTTCCTCATTCCTCGATCTACCCCTTCCCCTTCGAGCCATATTAGAACTGAAAGGTGTACGGCTACAAGCGTACGGACCTTTCTCCCCTCCTAAAGGAACAAGCCAGAGAAAGAAAAACCATATTAGTCCAGGTTAGTGGTAGAAGGGAAAGAGCATAAAAGTAATGTATTTAAGGTGCCAAGTAGGAAAAAGGAATCATAAACCTAAAACTGATACCAAATGTAACACTTGCCTTGAGTGTTATCCAAAAATCACATAATTCAAACAAACTAAGTGTGGTTAAGGAGTTGATCCTCTAACCAACTTAAGAAATAAATCATTTAAACCTTAAAATAATTATAGGTTCTACCTATAGCGCACGGAAGCAAGTTAGACGAAAATGGAATAAAAAGATGCTGTCATGACAGTAATTTATTGCTGTCATGACAGCCCTCCTGGGCCAACTTCCAGGAGGCGGTGTTCCGTCATTCGACCTCCGATTGAAGTGATTTTAAAGCTCACACGTCACATTCAAAGGGTACTATAAGTGTACCAAATTTCAAAAAGATCCAACGGTCGGATTAAAAATTAGACATGTTAAAAGATTGACTATTTTTGCTGTCATGACAGCTAAAAAGCTGTCATGACAGCACTTCCGGACCAACTTCCGGAGTGCACCATTTCATCATCTGACCTCCGATCGGAGTGATTCCAAAGCCCACATGTCACTTTTAAAGAATACTATTAGCATACTAAATTTTGAAAAGATCCAACGGACGGATTGAATTTTGTGCAGGTTACAAAATCAACACTGTAGCTGTCATGACAGCAATTTAATGCTGTCATGACAGCACCTCCAGACCAAATTCCGAAGTGCGTCGTTTCTCCTTTCGTCCGATATCCGATCGATTGATTCCAAAGCCCACACGAAGCTTATAAAAGGTTTTACTTGTGACCCAAATTTTAGAGAAATCCAACGGTCGGATTAAGATTTGGACACCCGGATGCAAAAGTGCAGCTTTTTGGTAAAAAACCATTTTCAAAATTGTCCAAATCTCATCCTAATGGTCACAAACCTGTGGAAACACTTTGGACACGTCAAATAAGATTAAAAACACCTGATAGAACATTCAAGATGGAAAAAACCCCATACATCAAAATTTGACCACCCGGGTGCCATTTCCCAAAATGGACCCTAACCCCCAAAATGCACAAATCATACAAGAGTGGTCACAAATCAATCCAAATACCATGTATTTATATAAATACATATGCTAAACATTTTCACTTGGCTCAGAGCTCCTTGTGGGGCCCACGCACCCACTCTCTCTATCCAATGTATGTTTTCCATAGCACACCATTTGCAATGCAACCACTTTGCATTTGCTTATAAAATCACATATATATCAAAATAAAGATCTGCTTGTAATAGAAACTTGGTCTACTAAGTAAATCCATCAAAACCACACACACCAAACCAAGTTTCCTAGCCACAAGTCTGCAAACAGACAAAAATTCATACACAAGCACACAATCCACACATATTCACACACACACACATAATCATATCCTACTGGCACCCTAATCTTAAATACATTACAATATATTTGCTCAAAAGAAAGGGGTTGCAGTTCTTTACAAATCACAAGCAAACCCCTAGCTTTGCTCTTTTCCCCGTCCACCACTGGATCCTTCGCCTGGACCTAGAATATTGAAAAGAAAGGGGTGAGACAACCACAGTCTCAGTAACAGTGAAATCTATATTGATTATTACAAAGTAAGCCATAATTAAATAAATGAATAATAAATTCAACATAGTATATAATTTAGCCATTTAAAATGCATGAATGCATGACCTAGGCCGGTATGGCCTTTCATGACCAACAGAATGCCCCTGGCACTCTTTAACTCGCAGGTAAACCTTATACCTACTTGTACCTCCACAGGCACAAAACATAATCTAAGGCATGATCTAATCCACCGAACCGCCTATGCCCCTTCGACGTGAATCCTGAGCAGTCAAAGCTAACTCCCTCCCAGAGCCAGCCGACTTACTCTCCATGTGAGGGCTACCTTGGCCTAGGCACTCAACCTCACACTTCATATGTCGGATTCCCTCCCCCACTGAGAGGTGTCGAACACTCAATACACTAACCACTTTAGTGCACTGAGCCCACAATACGTAAGACAACACTGAGTACTGACAGTGTGCCATAGAATATCAAAAATCCACACCTTCTCATTGGTGAACTCTCCCACCGAGATCATGCCTTTTACTCTTGTCTACCTTTCCTGAGTATTGACCATTCAACACTCTAAAGTAGTATAATATTTATAAATCTCATTTCCATAAAAACATTGTTATTAAACAATTAGAAAACATATTTGCACTATAATCAAAAGTAGTACCCCATAACCCCTTATAAAGCACATTTAATCTTTTAAAACATGTAATGCATGATAACTAGTAATATTTATTCAAAAATAGCTAAAACAAAGTAATAAGAAATATAAATTCCCCTGTTACCTCAACCCTTTGGTACTAAAAGGGTTCCCCTTGTACAAAATAGGGCTCGGCTTGTTCCTTACTTCTCAATAAGTTCCACCAACAATTTTCTACAACAACATATAAGTGATCCACATCACTTATCATGACAAATAGCATTAATGAAGACTATAAAATCATACCACACAACTTGGTCAATGAGTCATAATAATCAACCTAATGGTCCATATATTAAAACCAACCATTCACATAGTATCACTTAACCACCAAAACCATTTATTAGCCATCACTAGGCTAATTTTCAATTTATATAATTTTTTAATCAATTAAAAACCTTCACTTAGTGTCACCAACTTTCACCATTAGCCCTTATAATGAAAACCAAACCTTAATTTAAATCTTATTGGGCTCAAATAGCAAAATTATAACTAAATCAATAAGCTTAAACCATTGAAGAGCAAAAACCCAATTTCTCAAGGTTTATTTTGTGCCCAAAACACCTCTTTTCATCCAATTATCCACTCAAAATATTAGATCACTATATAGAAACTCAAAACATGCTCCCTAGGATCCAAAGAAACAAAAGCTTACAAGAATAAAGCCTTTGGGATCAAAATCCAAAAATTTCCTCTTCCAAAAATTGAAGAAAATCAAGAGAAAGAGAAGAGGATTGAAGTAGGGAGTTTACCTATCGTGTAGCCGAGCTCGCAACGGTCGCAAAGACTCCTAGATCCAAGCCTAACTCCCTCCTTCTCTCTCTTCTTCCTCTCTCCCTCTCATACGTTTCCTTTCCTTTCCTTCCAACTCAATTTTCTGCGTTTCTGCATCAATTTGGGTCTTTAAATTGCTGGTCAAAAAGTTTGGGGAAAATTACAAGAAAGGGCCCAACATTTTTTATTATTGCACAAAAGCCCGGGTCAACTTTGGTAATTTTTCCCATAGTTAAAAATCAAATAAAACCAAACTTTTGCTTAGTAAAATTCAAACTCTGGGCCTCTATTAAATTATTCTAAATTTTAATTTAATTATAGATATTTTATTTTATTTTATTTATTTTTTTAATAAATTTGAGTCTTAAAATTTTTAGGATGTTACAATCACTACAAAGAAGACGAGACTGGAAAATATGTTTCCATAGTTTTCTATATATCAAATTTTGACAATTAAAAAGAGCGAAGCTATTGATCTATCAAACATTCAGCTACAAATAAAAAGGTGGATAAATATTATAGCTACTGGAAGTAAATCTAAATCTAACATTGGTCATGTTTTTCATATTTATAAATGGCATGCAAATAAGGAAATTTAACAATGTATGATCCATGCTATGTAGAAAATTACCTCAATTAGTGGCAACCCAAACTTTAGGCTCAGCATGCCATAAATTGTTAGGTTCCATTAAACCAATTCAAATTTTTTTAAAAATGTCTTACGCGAAAATTTTTTCTTAAATTCACATTTTTCTTATCAATTTGTTTACAAATAAAAGCCCAATATTTACAGATGTTATCAAAGCTGAAGTAGTAAAAGTGGCCATTAATTTACAGCCCTCATCATATTCAGTCATGAAAGCACAATGAGGGTGTCATCCATTACCCGTTGTCTAGTTCAATATCTCCTTATTATTGTTTGGTGCCACCCTATCACATAACAATACCATCACATATACTAATCTCAATTGAAAAAAGTAAATAGATTTCATTTCTAACTAAAAAAAATAGATAGCAAATAAAACTCAATGTAACAACAATCTCAATGTCTAACTAAACCTTAATAAAATTGAATATAACTCATATGATAATTGTTTTATAGTTAAATATAACTCAATGTGAAATTGTTTACAAGTATTTTGTGTAACTATGTACATTGTGTTATGAACTGATAGGTAGTAGTATTGTGAAAGAATATGCATGCGGGTGTATGAGTATTGATTGAAATATAATAGATGAGACATATGCATAGACATATGCATTGCATTGTGAGTATATCTTATACTAGAGTAGGGAGTCGTGGCCCTACTCTTGCGGCTAGGAAGTCCTAAAGGCTTAATGTAGAGCTTGACTCCACTAGGAAGGGCTTAGGAAATCCTAAATGTCATGATTATAAGAGCTTGATTATGCCAAGAAAAACCTAGGATAATGATCTAAAGTATACTCTAGATTAGGGTAAGGGGGTATGGTTTGACTCTGTGTAGGTTAAGAAGTCCTGATAGTCCAATCATTGAGAATGCTCCTCTAGTAGGACTCAAGAGACCACCTATACACGATGAGGGATACCTAGTCTGAGACAAAGGTTTGGTGGACCCTGTTTTTATGTAAGGCTAGAAGTCTTGGTTAAGCATAGAGCTTACTGCTAGGTGAAATAGGGAGTGCATGATCATGAGCAAATGGTTGAACAAGTATGAATTCATGTATATGCATATTATAATATTTTTAATAATGCTTTTTATTTGTTTATGATTTTACTTACTAACCAGTATTTGGGTTTATTTGAGTTACTGAGATGTATGTCTCACTCTATTACCTTTATACATAGGCGAAGAGAGTATGAAGGTCGGGAAAGGAAGTTGAGGAAGAGTAGCCTCACTTGGATAGTAGACTACCAATTGTATATAATGAATGTATAAAGTTATAGTTAGAGATTTGAGTGATAGCTAGGAATATAAGTGCATGTGAATGTGTGTGTGTTGTGTTGATAAGTATATATAATTATGATTGAAACTTACTTGGATATGTGATATACGTCTCGCTGAGGGTACCAAAGTAATGGGTACTTGGGTAGGCCTATATGCTAATCAAGAAATGTATGTTATAGTATAAACCTGTTCTACTGTGTTTGATGTGATTTTGATATGTGAAATTATGTGTATATCTGAGAACTTGACACAAATAATGAGGATGAGCCCTATTTGAAGGAGACAAGTATATTTGTGATTCCTGACCATATGGTGCGACTTAGCCCTATATGGGGAGTTGGACGAATAAAGTGGAACAAGTCTATATATATATGATTGTATGTATTATGCCTTATATAAGCTTACAATTCTATAATGCGGTATTGAGAGGTCAAAATGAGTAATTGACGTGGTAAATAGTGATAAAATGTTTCAATCAAGTGATTTAGTCTTATAGACTTGGTTAAAGGCCTAACTAGTCTAATGGGGATAATGAATGAGAATTGAGCACTTATGGTATAAGTTTTGAAACAAAAGTAGCTTTTTTTACACCTGAGTATTCAATTTGAGATTGAATTATAGATTGAGTCTAAACTTATCTCATTAGATAGAATATGTTATAAGCTTTGTATGGGTATTTGAATCACTCCAATTGAATGTCAGATGTGGAAATAGTGCGTGGTGAAAGTTTGTCTTTTAAGTTTTCATATGACATCAGAATATGCTATCATATGCATCGCGGTGCATTGTGTGCCATGTCGTGACACAAAGTTGTGTGAGATACTTTGTTGAACTCATTTGTAATTTTCTTAATAAAAATCATTATTTTCTCATAAAATAAAAGGGCTGATAAAATAATTACTGTTGGTTATGACCATATCGATAGCATTGTGAAAACTATACCAATTTGATAGAAAAACACAAATCTCTACTAATTTAGGAAGAATAGGTAAAGTGTTTTGGTTATTCATAATGGCCTCCCTTCTTTCTAGAGAGTGTTAGGTACAGACTTGATGCTAGAGTTTTAAAGTGAATCTTCCCATCAAGTACAAAGGACAAAGAGGATAAACCTCAAACAAGGTCCAAAGGAAAGAAAAGAAAGCTTTAGGCTTATGACTGAATAGCAAAGAAATTAAAGAGAGGCCAATGAAAATTTTTGATTGGATGAAGATAGGTTGAAAAGCAACAAATCAAATAAAATGAATAGAGAAATACTAGATCCATATCAAAGCACAAATCAGAAGAGGGCAAGAGGAGTAGAAGAGAACTCATAATGTTTGATGGATGATGCATGGTGAGAGCTCCAAAGAATCTAGACAAGACTCACTAATTTTGTAAGGAATTACTATCACTAAAATAAATAAATCAGCCACTATTATTTAATTTATTAATTTTATCAATTTCATTATTAAAAAATCTTATTGTTATCATACCCCACTTTTAAACCCACTACCAAGCACCTTCGTTCAATTCTAAAATATTACATCTTCCACGTGCCACCATTTCCTTGCAATTCATGTCATCTTTATAATTTAAAGTTCAAGAAATGCATCCTTGTGTTTCAATGCTACAGGATATATTGATCTAGGCAAGGCTCGTCAATGCCTCTCTTGGGCAAACTTAGCCACATGAGATCTTCAACTCTTTGACACTTTAAACCCACACAATCTTTAAGGGTAGTGATATGGCTCACACACATGAATCATCAGTCAGATTCTTTTTGGTGTATAAGTTCCTCAGAGGCTAAGTGCAAATCATACTTAAATCTTAATATGACAGATATAAATATTAAAGAATCAAGCTTTCAAGAGAGAGAAAGAGTTTAAAGAGACATTATTGATGAACACATTTTTATTCTCAAATGAGTTCTGCCTTACAAACAAACTAAAACCCCTTATGTAGACATGGTAGAGGATTGGGATAGATGATGCATGATTGCAACTAGACAAATTTTTTTCACATGCAAGGTGAATGCAAGGTAAAAACAAGATGACATGATTACAGACAAACTACTTTGTCTAAAATTCAAAAGTGACCTTTAACAAAATAACTATAAGATAGATATTTAAAAGAGGGCATGACTAAAAGCATATTCCTTCCATGATTAATGCAAGCTTTATGAATGCATTCTTGATCATATAACAAGTTGAGCCTGTTGATAGGGAGGTGCAGTGAAAGATTAAAATTTTTAAAGTCCCTATCTGGATATGGACCGAACGAACTCGTTTAAGTCAACGTGGATAGAAAAGTTACCTTTTAATTCTTTAAAGTTGGTGCACATTTTCTTCAAGAGTTTAGATCTCAAGAGATGATAATGTAGATCTGCTCTCTCTACCAATATCCACACGAATAGCTCTTTAACTCGAATAGCTTGCTAGCGCTCTCAACATTCATTCTTCTTTGAACGTTAATTTTCCTTCTATAGGGTGTTTTGTGGCTTTTAAATGTTTTTGCCGTCATACCTTTTCTAACTCTCTCATCCTTCATAAAGGATGTCCTTATCTATATATAGTATATAGATAAGGGTTTTCATCTTTGACTTAAAAATTTACAAAAATTAATTCTTAAAATTTACAAAAATTTAATTAAATTTATCTCATAAATTTAATCTATAATATCATATCTAATTCAAATTTATAAGTTTAAATTATAAAATTGACATGATATTCTCTCATATCATGTTAGTTTATTAAATTTAATCTATCATATAAAATTAATTTAAAATAACATAACATAAATATAATATATATCACATATACATATTATATTATATGTATATATATACGAATATATATACATATATATTTCCATATATATATAATTATATTTTAAATTTTATATTTCATATATATATAAATATTTTATCAAATAAATATTCAAATATATATATAAATATAATTTATTCACCTTATATTACATTTATTGACTCTAGACATATTCCAGATTCAATGAATTTGGACATTATAGCTCAAGTTGGGCTGTTCTTGTGTGCGACTCTGAGGCCCATATGAAATTGACAGTAGGCTAATTACACTATTAGCCCATAAGTTACAAGTAAACTCTAACAAGACTTGCAATTACCCAATTCACATGGGGATTGATGATCGATGTAACCTATCATGCAACTATATCACATCCCTTTTGTCACATGAATATTTTAGTTAAGTATGAGATATGGAATTGTCATTCTCCTTTACCTGACCGTTACTTTCTGATCTCTAAGTAGACTGACAGTAGCATTGGAAAAAACTTTTCATTATAGTATAGCCATATATTTTCTTAGTCTTACTCAGCGAGGGGCCCATTAATATCTCTCACTTTATGTGAGGGACAAATTTCATCTTGACTACTCATATATTCCTCTACATGAATATCACTAAACTCAATCATAGTCTTTACAATCACCTGGTCAAAGGTGACTTTTGACTAGGTTAAAGTTC